>NW_024510210.1:551612-719177 GCF_017590135.1 Pyrgilauda ruficollis | reverse complement strand
GGGGGAGCGGGCGGGGGCCGCCGCGCCCCTCTCCGCCCCGGGGGCAGGACCGGCCCGCGGCCCGAGCGCACACGCTCCGCGCGGCAAACTTCAGAGGCGGCGCAGGGGCTGGCGGAGCGCGGAGCTGGGCGCGGGCCCTGACGGACAGCGCCCCGTCCCCCGCCTCCCCATGGCCGGCAGGCCCGGCCCTCCGCCGGCTCGTCCCGGGCCGGGCGCCCTTGCGCCTCGGTGCCCGCCGCTGCTCTGGAGCGAGCCCTGACGGGCTGCGAGCGCCTCGCTATCCGGAACGCGCGCCCTCGCAGTCGGGAGGGGAAAGTGTTAGGGATGTTCCCCGGGCGGAACGGCGATCTTCATTCAGCGGATTCATAGTGACGGGCTAAAAAGAGTTAAAGCACGGCTGAGAAAGCTCAGGCACCTGAGACCCAGCCATAGCCGGAGGGGAGGGCAGGAGAGCCTTCGCGGAGGAGGAGGGGGCTGAGGAGATGTCTGCCATTAGGCATGTTTATCCTGACAAGTGGGAGATTCGTAAGGTGCTGCTTCGCTTTCTGGGTTTGTAGGCTGGGAGGCTGGTGGGTGTCATGAGGGGAAAAGCTGAGAACTGGCTGCTCCATTTAACTTCATTTTTTTTTTCTCTCTCTCTTCCTTTTATAATACTTCAGGCAAATATCAAAGGCCACGGTAAGCTCAGGAAGTTCAGACTGGGGTAGATGTTCAGCCTCCTGTTTAAAGACTGCTGATAACGGTTCTAGAAATAGCATCATCTTCTAGTAGAAGCTTTTTTTCGTCTTAAAGGAAAAGGTATATCATCGAAATGAGCTGCATTTTGGGAAAGGAGAGGGTATTAATGAGAAAAGTTGTTTACTGATATAACTTGCCTCCTAGTGCTTTGGCAACATTGCTTACGTCTGAAAGGCATTCCCCCCTCCACACCCCCGCCCCCCGTTTTAAATAGAAAAATGATATCTGTAAAACGTGATTGTATAAGCCAGGCATAATTCCACCAGTAATCAGGTGACTCGCTCAGGCTGGCTTGTCATTGTTAAGAATTAATAATAGATAATAAAATAGTGTGTAGCTGTTACAGTTGTTACCATTGTAATCATATTCTTGTGGGCCAGAGATTTTGGTAACATCAGTATACGTTTTCACATCTACCCATGTGAAACTCTCTGCTAGTGTCAATAAATGCCACACAGATACTCATCTTGGTGCTGGAAAAACCAGTGTCATTTGTTTGCTTCTCCAAACATGCAATTGGTGAGAGGTACTGTCAGTCAGAGCTCTTCCTCTGAAACTAAGCATCGGGCTTCAGCAGTCCTGCTGCTTAACCTACTGCAGTGAAGAAGGGGCAAATTTTAAAGAACTTCATAGACCTAGAGGCACCAGAATATCTTTTAGGGAAAAACAGGTTCAAGAGGGCTGTCAGATTATTCATATGCATGTAAACTCTCAAAGCTATCAGAGATATCTGTAAAGTACAAAGCCCAGTGATCGTGTGTGACCAGATTTTGAATTACTGTATACAATTTGCCTATAATATTTATATTATTTTACATATTGTTTGGCTATATTTTGGTAGTTTGGCACTGACCAAGATGGCTGTGCTGTTCTGTAGCTTGACCTCTCTCCAGGACAGACAAATATATCAACTGCAAAGTGATATTAGTGCCAGAGTGTGGTTTTTATCCTGTGGGACCACAAGGCCATTGCTAGCTTGGGATTCGGGCTTGCTGCAGAGTGAGCTCTGGACAGCCTGGTGATCAAGCAGTAATTTCTTTGTCCTTCTCCTTTAACAAAAATCTTGCTTCATTTTTTTTGAGTAGCAGCAATTTGAAGGTGCTGAGATGTTTGCAATACAGGTGCTTGGGGATGGAAATTTTTCAGTCTGGTGGAGGAGGGAAACTGTTTGGGCATCACTGCTTGTAAACAAAGGCATCTATTCTCCAAAGCTCTGAGCTCTGAGTGCACTGTGTGAGCAAATGCCCACGTCTCTGGAGATAACAGCAGTAAATGTAATCAGCTGTGTCTCAAAGCAAGTGCAACATTTCCTTCCTGATCTTGCCTCTTAGAAGTGGCTTATATCTGCCATTTTGTTATCATTGATTGCATGTTTGTCTTCTTGCAGGCACTCCTGGTTTGCTCCTGTGTCAGCAGCAGATTTCCCCAGTTGAGGAGACCATGTTACATTTGAGATCCCTAATGAATGCTGCACTAATTAACTTTGGTCCTAGAAGGTCATTGAATGATGCAGTGGGATGCTCTTATTAACCTTATCCTGAGAGTTACAATCTGTACTGACACAGTAAGTCTATTTTTTTTTCTGTTTAGCTCAAGCTGCCCTCACACAACACAGTGCACTCAGAAAAAAATCCCCAAGCCTGCTACACACAGCGTCAGAATAAGTTTAACTGTTTGACCTACAACAGTTCTGTCATCATCAATTGACACATTCGTCTTTCTTTTCTTGAAATAAAGCTTTTCCCCAGTGTTCTGGCAGCAGCACAAGGATTGCTGGCAATGAAGTCACCTTCAGAGCTGAGGCATTTGTGAAACAAATGCATTTCTGGAAGCAAGTAAGGCAGCTTGCATCAGAGTTTTTGTTATGGCTATGCTGCAGCCAGAACTTACCAAGTATTTGTGTTGAGTATTTGTAATTGCTTGACTTATATTTGCCCATTTGGGCACAGCTCATGATGGGAGTACCTTTTTCTTTAAAAAAAAGGAGGAAGGGAGACCGGGTGTGTTTCAGGAAATCAAGAAAACACGTAGAACAACTAAGTCACTAATGGAATACAGCAAGCCAGACTTTTTTTCATGCCAGGAAATCAGTTTGTGAATCTGTAGTTAAACAGGAGGACAAAGTGACTGAAAACAAGGAAAACATTGCCGTGGTTAAAGGAGGCCATTTCACCAGAGGCAGTCACCTCTAGTCCAGGCTGGAGAAGGGAAATGCCATTGTAGGCTCAAGGATTGTTACACCTATCAAAAATGTTTCTGTTATTAGCTGTGCCAAACTTTCTGCCTCACTCTCCCTCTTATATGCAGTCACCCTTCTGTTCTTAATGGGTATACCTTCTTCTGCTGGTGCTGAAACATAGAAAATGCTTGGATGAACATACAAGAGAATGGAAACCTGAGTAACTACAGCTGGGGTTTTTTTTGAGATGATGTTTTCTGAGCAGTGTCTTTCTTGAGATGAGTTAGTTATTCTTCACAGAAGGTTTTAGGAATGCTTTTAAGGGGAGGTTAGTTAGAAAACAGGGGTATGTCTCCATCTGGGCTTTCCCTCATCATTGACTTTTAGAGGTCATATGGAAACAGGTTTGTGTTAACTAAAGGGAAGGTGGTATCATCACTTTGATGATGTTAACATGAAAAAAAAATAGCTGTCCTTGAGTATAATGGAGTCATTTGAAGATTTTGAGATCAGAATTACATACTCTGATGAAAGAAGGGACAGTAGTGTATTTTCCTTATGGTTTTTGTAAAATCTTGGGGCTTTTTATTTTAACTCACATGTCATTTATTGACATGTGCTCAGATTTTTAAAACATAATGCATAAACCCAGTGTTAAATGCTGGGATAGTACCGATCTTTGTACTTTCCTCTGCAGGAGGCCTGTGAGCTGTTCCCGTGTCAGAACGAGTAAAATGTCATTTTGGGGTTTTCTGAATGATGGTAGGAGCTTTCTCACAGCAGGTGCTGAAGGAAGAGCAAAGTGTCCCTCCTGAGCAGAAGAAAAGTGTGTCAAATGTCTGAGATGCCATCAAGTGTCACTAGAAGCTGTGCTGTACCAGAGGACTGGGAGTGTACATCTGACAGCCAGCCCTGGTGCAACTGGGACTCAGCTACATCCTACAGAGTGAGCTGAAGGGGTGTGGATAAAGAATGAGCAGGATTTTGTATGGTTCCTTTTTTTTTTTTTTTTTTTTTTTTGTTCAGTTGTTCTTTTCCCCGTCCTTCCATTGGACTAAACTTTACTGCCTAAGGAAAAGTTGCAAGCTCAAAGTAGGAGACACTGCACAGAAGACTGTAAACAGCTCAGCATGAACACAAGCTCTTTGGTATGATGGATCACTTTCATGACCTCTTTATAACAGATTACCATTTTTTTTCTTGATCTTTATACCATTCACATCGTTAATAGAGAGTACTCTGGGTGCTGTAGCATGTCACATGCAATTTTAATCTATCTTAAGAAAGCTTCCTTAAAACTTGAGAAAGAGGGAGAAAAACACATCTCTTCTGATTTGCCTTCTAATTTGACAATCTCTTCCTTGACAGCTTTTGGAAATTCTACTGGGAGAACAAAAAGAAGTGTACTGAATAATTCAGCCTTGAGGAGAGTGAATTGAGCTTGAGGAGAATTGTTGAATTCCCAAGTCTGTGGTTTGTGGTTTTTGTCATTGACTGCTCACATGGATTGAAAGTCTTGTCTCTGCAGTCAGTGGTTTTTATCTCCCCTTTGGATTCTGCAATTTTATCTGGCTTTCCATCCCTGATCACCAGTTCCCTGTTCTTGCAAATAAACACAAAAGAACCATTGAAGGACCTTTCTGCTTCCAGGGGGAGCCACAGAAAGCCACACTAATAAATCAGAATTTAACTTTGGACCTGAATGTTGTAGACAGTCCAGTGAAAGTTGATGGAGTCATCATGCTAAGTGTGAGGCACTCTTCCTACTGTCCTCCCCTCATGTGCTGGAATATCCAAATTCTCAGGGAAGGTGAAAGTTTGATATCAGAAAAGAACCTGCTGAAAATGGGGTGTCTTAACTTACTCTGAAATTTGCTATTTATATTAACATGCTGATGGGATCCAGACAATAACAATGGGAGCTGGTCCTGCATTTTATGCATTGGCAGCCAATAAGTAAAAAACCCAACTTAATATATTTGAGAATCTGTAAATGCATAAAATATAGAGCCCATTTTCTGCAAGGTGGAATGATGATGCAATACCTGTCACTGAAAGTAGTTTGCCCAGAAAAAATGTTATAACTGTGAGAGTCTAGCCAGTATTCAGGACTCTATATAAAACCTGAACCATGCTCATCGTTTCTTAATGACACTAAATACAGTAAATGTTATTACCTCTAAAGGATTTTTTTCCCTAGTTCAAAAAGCAGAATCATCTGCAGAAAAAAAGTATATATAGTCTGAAAATTGTTATCACACTGTCAGTAGAACTTTTATTTAATTAACTCTTATTGACAATCTCACTGAGTGGTATAGTCCATATAAGTAAATATCTGAGCTCAGTCATAATGTGGACTGCAGGAAATCTCTGCTAATGTATTTCCACTCAGCTGCTTGCAGCTACAAATTAACATTTCCTAACCAAAAGAAAGAAAGAAAAATGTTTGGTGGTTTTGTGATGAATTTGTAAGAGAATGCTAAGGAAATAACTTTCAGTGAGGAGGATACGGTCCCTTATCCTTGAACTTTAAGAGATAACAGAAACTTAACCTAAAAAAAAGGAAAAAAAAAACCCAAATCAAAGCCCAAAACAAATTCTTAATACCCAATTAAAAAACGCTCTGTTTTGATTCATGGTAAATTAATGCTTTGTAACTTACAGATATCACTAGTGTTTCTGTAGTCATGGACTTCTTTGAAAGACAGCTGAATCTAGAAAACTTTTTAAATTAACTGACAGGTCAGATGGGATCTGCTTGCAAGCGAAACAAATCCACAAGTCTCCTTGTGGAGGGATGAAAATTTTTATTCCTTTTAGCTCTATCTTTAGTTCTGATTAACATATAATCAAATAAACTGGAGTCCATCCAGAAGGCTGTTTTGGTTAAAAATAGTCAGTTAACTGCATCAAGAATATGCTTTCTGCAAGGTACTCTTGAGGTAGGAAATGTAGAAATGGTGTCTGTTCTGGGCTAAAAATCCCTTTTTCCACAAGCAGGAATTCAAATCAGAGTTGTAGCACATGCATGCACACAGTTTCCAGTGCCAGAACACTTCTGGTTTTAGTTAAAGGGAACAACCCATGTCCCTAAAGGCAGGTGCTTCCCAGTGGGAATCAGGGCTGCCCCTGGAGAGGTCCTGGAATGCTGGTGTGAGGATCCTGAGGCAGAATCCTTTCCTCAAATCTCTGGCTAAAGATGAAAAACTTACCTTGAAACTGTCTAGCTTTTGTAACAGCTGACTTGGGCACAGCCTTGTTGCTGGGCAAGGGAATGACAGGAACAAAAAATCCCTCTTCTCCAGGGGAAGGAGGAGAGGAAGGAATCCCAGGGGAACAATAACAAATCCCTGTTCTCCAGGTGAAGGAGGAGAGGAAGGAATCCCAGGGGAACAATAACAAATCCCTGTTCTCCAGGTGAAGGAGGAGAGGAAGAAATCCCAGTGGAACAAGGTGCTTTGGCCACACTGTAGCTCGGGGTATCTCAGTGCAATGTGTGCCAACCTCCTGTTCCTGTGCAGCCTCAGGACCCAGTGCTGGGCATCAGTCTGCACAGGACAGGGAGAGTTTTATGGGATTTTGGGCATCTCTCTTCCCAACAGACTAGCAAACATCTCCTCTACCCTATTGCATTTGAAACACTGGGGGAATAAAAGAGCTGTGCTGCTGTGTGAGAGACTTTTGAGGGAGAACCAGGTAAGCTGTTTCTTTGGCAGAGGGATAATTTAAGGTTGTGACTGAGTCCCTTGTGTAAATGAGTTTTTTCAACAAAATATAAACACTTCCATCAGCAGAATTGTGTTTTTTAGAAATGTCTGTCTTTGTGATGCTGAGGCAAAAGACACTGCAGTTTGCTTTATTTGTTGTAATAATTATAACCTATACCTTAGAATTTTTTTTCTTCTACCCTGTGATCATCTCCCTGAACAGCTAGGAGCTATTTTTCCTTCTCTGAGGATGTTCTGATGAAGCTGATGCTGTGTGGTAGGTCCTGGCCACCTGCTTTACTTGGTCATGTGAATGTTTTCCTGAGTCATACTCCCAAAATACATTGTTGCCTAAATCTAGGGAAAACTGACAATCCATAGCAGTTGAACTTTCATATTACAGCAGAATTTATGTTAAAAATAAATTGGCACAAATGATTACTTTCTGGAGTACATGAGTTGCTTGCTAAGAACCTAGGTAAGAACCTAGTTCTCTGTGTGAGAAGGGTTTCTCTTGCCATTAATTACTCCAGGAACTAAAGTCCACACCAAAACACTAGATAGGAGATTGAGATTAATGTTCCCTACTTTTCTGCTTAAATACTGAAGCTGTCACAGAAATGTTCTCCAGCCTATGTCAGCTGCTGTTAGCTTTCAGAGCTCATTCTTCTTTAGGCACTGAGATTTTCAGCTTTTTTCAACACAGGAATATCTCTGCAGCCAGAAGGGTTAAGGTTGCTTTAGCAAGGCAGAGGGCACAGACCATCTATAAGTTGTTCTGTGAGCCAGAGCCTGTGGGAAAACAGTATTTGCTGTGATGAAATGACTCCTGGCCTTGCCTTTTCACTATGTGATCTATTCAAGGTGCTGTTTTACTGAAATCCTGCTGTTTTGGCTACTATGACTTGAGATTTTAACCTTCCTGGAACAGTGCCTGCCTTTGGGAGGGGATTCTAAACAGTATTCCAGGTGGAGCCCACCTTTCAGTCTGAAGGAAAGAAGGGAAATGTAAAGCATGTGCTGGTCCCAGTATTCCCTGGGGCTGTCTCTGCAGTGGTGTTTGAGTGGGTTGATGCCAGCAATCTCCTTGGTCAGTAACAGAGCTAGTTTGAATTTTGCTGAGGTGTGTGCCTGACTCCATGGATGGCATGTGAAAGTCAGTGGCCTCTTTCCCCCATATCAGAAAATAGAAGGTGAAGAATGCATAATCCACCCTGTACTTGTGCTGGCTGAGAAGGGTTTGGAACACAAACTTAGGCTCATGGGGAAAAGCAAACAGAGTGAGTTGACAATGTGAAGCTATTGCAAAAAGAAACAAATGTGACTCTGCAGTTTATGGTGAAGAATATTGCATGAAACACAAAAGACATAATTGTTCTGATTTGAAATTGCTGATGCTTCATCTAACACAAGTTTTGGATACTGCAGTTTCAGATATGGATGAGTTGAAGAGTCCAGAAAAAAAAACCAAAAAATAATCGTACAAAACAATGATTTGTGAGCATTTCCTGTGAGGAAAAAGCTAAAAAAGAAACAGGTTTCATAAGCTTTTCTAAAAGAGAATGATGTTATGATTGTGGAAAAAATTGTTGGTTTTGTAGCCAGGTTTTCTGGCTTCTTCAAATAGAAATTGAGTATGATTAGACAGAAAAATGGGGCAAAATATAGTCAACACAACATATAGGAAAGTAAATGCAGTTTTCTATGCAATAGAAGGTGATCTAACCAGAATAAAAAATAATTTAAGTAAGAATGCATTTGTGTCTCGAATGAAAATCGTGCCAAAGCGTTTTACATTGATGTCTTAAAAATGGTTTAATTTAGCAAAAATGTTTTATGATTTAAAATATTTTTCTTGAGTGAATAAGCATGCCTTTTCAGTTGCTGTTGCATGTGTATTAACTTAAGAGAAAACAGAAAAGTTTGTCTTAATTGTTCCAAATGCTGCCCATCTCAGGTCATTAATTCCAGTGCAATTCCCACCAAATTCCTTGTGAAGACTGTGGTGACTTTTCCCGCACTGTAAAACAGCCTTTACTCCCAAAGTTGGGTAAAAGCAAAGTGATCTGTGAGGGTGCCTGTGTTTGGGGTATTTCAGTACATGGCAGCATCAGTTCTGAGATTTGTTTCTCTGTGGGGGTCTGGGGATTTTAGTTTCAGATGGATCTCATCTTGTCCTCTACATCTTAAGTTGTAAATTAAGTTGTAAGTTGTAAATTAAAAATTGTAAATTAAGCTTAAATTGTAAATTTACAGCCCACTGTAAATTGTGGGCTCACTTCAGCACTGCAGTGTTGCACAGAACCAAGGGATTAGAAGATGAAACCTTTACAGTTCTTTCTTCTGAATCACACAGTGGACTTAACTTTTCACACTTTCTCTTCTTTCACTTTTACTCCAAGACTGCAAAATGATTAAACCAGACAGGTATGTCTACTTCTCAGTGTATATTTTATCAAAGTACAGATGTGAGCAAACTAAGGTGTGTGTGATATGGTTTTTTATTTGTAGTTTTCCTCACTGAACTGTCAATGGTGACTTCGATTTCTCTAGGTTACATAACAAAGATGTTATTGGTAATAACTTTGCTCTTCCTTGGCAGACGTGCCAAATATCAAGGTTATGGGAATTTAATCTCATTATTGATAGCAACTAGACATTTTTAAGATATCAATCAAAAAGATCTTTGAGCTTTTTGTTCTGTCCGACAACTTTATACTCAGAAAACAAGGAAAAATTATAATACAATATGGTCACCGTGTTTTTTTCCAAATGCTCATCTGCCTCTCACAGGAGATTTTAACCTTTGATCAGAGCATCTAAAACTACACAGTAAAGACCTTGATAATTAACAAGTCAAGATTTACACTCAGTTATGTCTCACAACATAAGTCATATTCGTGTGAATGTAGAAACAGTTTCTTCTGAGTGGCTTTTCTGCTTTTCGCATTGAAACTAACATTGATTACTAAATTTTAATGAACTTACTGTAGCCTTACATAATCAGAGTGCAATTTCTTAAGCTGGAGTTTCTGACCTGAAAGTTATATTTACAGTTTGTATCTGAATTTAAACTTCCCTTTTGTTCATTACCATACAACTAGAGATGAATGAGAAATATCTTTACGAATATTTGAAATTTGGAGGACTTTCATGATAGCTCCAGTTCTAGCATGGGCAGAAAACATGCTTTTTTTAGAGTGTTTTGGAGTTTTTTAGTTTTGCTGATAAAAGTGGAGCTGTCTTCATTGAACCAAAGACTGTCACCTTGGGAAGAGAGCACTCTGAAGCAAATGCCTGATGCCTCCTTCTGTGTGAGTTTCCTCCCATTGCCGTAGATGGGAGGAAGGAATAAAATCTTAAATTCTTTTCTCCTTGACTTTCTAAGAAATTTTATTTTTCTTATTAGCATTCCTGAACCAAATGAACACACTGGCATTTCCTTACAGGAACCTGTTCAGTTCAAGCCCTCCTGGCAGTTTGTGCTGCTGTCTCTCTCAGGCTGTGGCACAGCAAGCGGTGACTGGGACTTCTCTATTTTAGTCCCTGCATCTGGATTAGGGCTGGCTAACAAGATTCTTCTTCCTTCCGTGAGACCTCCGATGACTTCCCATTTCTCTGTATCTTTTGTTGGGGTTTTTTTCCTGTGGTTGTTTCTTTTTTCTCTTGTGTAGCTCATAAAGTCTTTACTCACAGACATGAGGTGTTGGATTACCTGCTTTCCCCAGGAGTCTGAGCTCTTCAGGCCAGACTCCTTGTTGCCATTAGGTCAGCAGGCTGGTACCAGCCTGCTTACTGCAGATTGTCTTCACCCAGTGCAGCCAGCTATTTTTCCCTCAAACCATGTGGAAAAGGAGAAATGATCCATAGCCAGGCACGGTCTTTGTTTTTTCCCTGCTGTTCTGTTTCTGTTCATGTGCAGGCTTTTCAATTTCATGAAGCAGCTTTACATGAAAGCTGAAATGTAATTGCATCCTCCTGAGTAAAATGGACAATTTCTGTGCTAACCATGTTTTTAAAGAATAAGATTACAGCATTCACTCTCCTGCATGCTTTCTCTGCGAGCGAATCCCTTTGCTGATATAAAAGGATTAAATATTCTAAGACATCAGCCAGACCAGTTCTTTATAATTCCATAACTGTAAAGAGGATCACCTCCATTATTTTTGTCAGGGGAAGAAAGACAGCATAACAGGAAGGCCTCTTTCAATACACCTTGCTTTTCTCTAGCAAATACAAGTGAGGATTCATTTCAGCCTACATTGTGCTTGCTGTTCCTCTCAACTCTCCATGTTAACTTACACTATAATTTCCTTGTGGAATTTTTGGCTTTCTGGTATGCCTTGTAGATCTAAGGCAACAAAATAAATATTGCGCAGTTTTCAGTCTTTGCTCCTTTGTTTTAAACTGAAGCCCTGCAGTGTGATAACATTTGTTACCCTAGGAAAAAAAAAAAAAATAAAAGGGTGCAGGGTTGCAAATGAAACAGTTTCAAATATCTTTTTATGCCCTACTTTTATAGTTTCTAGTACTCTCTCTCTTGCTCATAATATCTTTATATAGCTGTAGGAAACGGGTGGGTTTTTTTCAGTATTTGTCTCTCATTGATTGCACTTGGTAAGATTTCCAGGCTCTACTCATGCATTTTATGTTTGACTATGGACAGCGATAAAATAGTTTTCTTGTAGTTATGTTGTGAGCATAACAGTGGCACTGTATCTCACTTTCCTGGAATAATGTATGGACTTCTTCCTGCCAGATGATATTGCAGACTTACCAGAAAGAGTACTTGCTATCAAGATTATGCAGTGTAGTTCTTGTTAACAAAATTGTGCTTCCCCTTCTCAAATCTGCACCATCCTGCCCTTAACATTTAAATTTATTCTCTCAAAGCCATCTCTGATATCTCCCAGAATGGTGCCAACAGCATAATGAGGAGAGGTTAGGAAAAACAGCACTCTGGCTGTTTTAGGAGAGGTTGTATTTGCAAAGGTGAGAGAGGCTCCTAAACTCAGAACAAGCTGAACTCAAGAGAGGCTGGGCTACCTGGGGCAATACAGTTCTGCTTTGGACACAGCAAAGTTAGTTGGAGGTGTGGTTAAATTGTTAAGTCCTGTAGACTCCTTCTGGGAGCTGCTGGAGGGCTAATTCCCATTAATGTGCTGTCCAGCAGATTCAGCAGATGTCCTGTGTCTTGGGATGGAGGGGGTGACAAGCTGCTTCTCCTCTGGTCACTGTCATCCCTCCTTGCTGCTGATTGCAGCTGCTGCAGGACAGACCCCGTGGTGCCACATCAGTGACTTTGGGAGCACTGTGTGCTCATCCCAGGCAAACAGCAATAACCAGACAAACCCTAAGGAGCTATCAGAGCCTATGACTATAAAATAAGATTATGTTCTGAAAGATGCTGAGCATCAAGTCTGAATAAAACCAGTAAGAACAGAGAGTGTGCAGGGTGACCCAGAGAAATACAGAGGAGGCACTGTGAGTCTAAGAGCATTGGAACTATGAAAGAAACTGTTATGAAATTAAAAACAGTGAGAGGTATTTAACTGCTCCACAGCAGACTGGATTATAAACCAATGTGAACATTGCTGCTTAGGGGCTTGGGGGGAGAGAAGGTGGGTGGATCATCAGAAGAGCTGAAATTGCCAAGAGAAAGGACTAAAACATTCTAATACCATAATATCCTCATGTGATGTCAGATTAATGAGTGAAACTTTAGGATGGGATTGTCGTCTGTGTGTCTGCTTCTGTGTGTGGAAATCTAAAGGGTTCTGACAGCCTTCTTTTTAAGGAAATTCTGTAATTCCTTATTTTTCTCCATGAATAATCGTAGAAATTTTCTTTCTGAAATGTAAGGTGCTACAAATGCCATGATTTTTTCTTTCCTTTTGCAAAGCACAAAAAGAAGTCTGCATTTTCAGAGAACAGCTGGCTATTACAGTATATTTACTTACTGTTAACCTTACTAAATCATGAGAGAGGTAACTATGACTAACCTAATTTTAGCCAAATTGAAGCTAACTTACTCTTCAGTCTCTAACTGAACAAAAGCATGCATCAATCATCTTCATGAGTTCACAGAATCCTAAGATTAGAGGCAACTCTGGTGTTGTGTAACCACCTGCAGATCCTAATGCCAGACATCCTTTTACAGTGGCCCCTGCCTAAAAGAACGATGGTTCAAAGCTGTTGTATTTTCTGTTTTCCTTTCCAAGGCAAGCAGTTCCCTTCTTTCTTCTTAGTCCAAGCCTGTAACTACTTCAACCTCACAAGGTCTGCCTTTCAAGAGATGCTTAAAAATTCCAGAGAGGTAGTACTTGAAACCTGAAGCCAATGATTTTCTACCGTCTGCACTATTTATGATGTATGAAGACCTCTGTTAGCTGCTAAAAAGAAGAGTACTTTATTGGAGACTACTGGTGATTACTTCCTCTTTTAGGAAGCACTGATTTTGTGTGATATTTGTGTGGAGCATTACTTGAGTCTAAAGTTTAGTCTTCGATGGCAGATAATTCTCTCAGGCCTTTAGACCTTTCCTATTGTACTTGATTTTTCAGAAGGCAGAGCCTATGCTGTTGGACAAATGCAGACTGCATTAACTGTGCTCAGCACTCAAAGAGCAATAGCAGCCTTCTGGGGGCTCTTATTTCTAAATCCAGCCTTTTTTTTTGCTGCCATAAATTGGTATCTGTCTTAAACAGAATGATAGATAAATCCCCTCTCCTCCCTCCAGTCTTATTTTTTTCCATGTGAGGTTTTAAACAATCACCATCAATTTCAGCTTTCCAGCTCTGCATTCCGAACTTTAAACCAGCCTAAACTCTCCTTTGGATTGTTGCCAGAAGCTCTGTACCTGCTGTAGCAGGAGTAGTAATTCCTCTATGGTTTCATTCCTGTGTCTTAATTTTCCATCTTTGACAATCCATGGCTGTTTTCACCTCTGGAATTTTTCTGTACCTGACCAGCCATCGCCCAAGCTGTGCCCACGAGTCTCATACCAGCTTTAGAAGGAGTGACATGACATTGCTTCCTGCTCCTTCAAGCTCTTATTTTAGCTGTGTGAGCATGTCAAGCTCTATCACTCAGCTGCATATGCTCTCCTTTTCCAAGCTCTATCCTTAACCTAAATTCCATCTTTCAGCCTGGCAGTGGGACTTGTTTGCTTACACCTCTGTCCGCTGTCCCCAGGTCACCTGGAAGGCTCTCAGCCTGCAGCACTCATCTCACTCCTGCTTCTCTGCTCTCCTGAAAGCTGCCCCCCAGTGTAGTTGTAGGGCTGACTGGTACTTGCCTGAATTGCAGTGACAGCTCATTTAGCCCTGCTTCCTCCAACTCTCATTTCAGGAGCATCTGCCAGGCTGAAAGTAGGGCTGAGTCTTGAAGGGTTCGTAGGGATGAAGTGAGTGCTGTGGACAGGACAGGGAGGCACAGTCTGTTCTGCAGGACTTGGGAGAGGCTCAAGTGCCTGCTGGATTTTTGAAGACCCACAGAGCTAAAATGGGGCGGGTAAAAGTCATATCTCAGGTGTGAAATATGTGTTACCTGTGTTCTTTCTTGTCTTTTATGATTTAATGCCCATTTCGGCTTCATGAGTTCTCCTTTCTTGGGCCATCCCTCACTACAGTCTCAGCTGTCACCATTGGGCTCTTATTTGTCTTCCCATGCTAGAAACTCTTTTAAGATCTAGTCCTGAAGATTTTCTTCCCCTCATCCCTTAATATATCCCTGGCCATGTGACTCGCACTTCCCGTTTAAATTATAAATCATTAATAAATTATTAACTTGTGCTTACACCATAATTGTATCAGATGG
Source organism: Pyrgilauda ruficollis (assembly GCF_017590135.1). Classification (NCBI taxonomy): domain Eukaryota; kingdom Metazoa; phylum Chordata; class Aves; order Passeriformes; family Passeridae; genus Pyrgilauda; species Pyrgilauda ruficollis. The sequence continues at coordinate 704,735 of NW_024510210.1, read as the reverse complement.
AAGAAAGATACATCTCTTAGGTTGAAACTGAGGAATTTGAGTTACATTTTGGAATACCATCCTCTGTAAGATGTCCAGCTGGAGCAATGAGTCCAGATTAAATTCCTATATAAAGAGAGCTTTTTTCTCATTTATCATTGCTAGAATCAAGCATCATCTTAGAGCTTTAGCCCCTGCTTTCCCGATCCCTGTTCATAGTCTGAGCCTTATTCCAAGTAGTAAACCTAGACAAGTGATACCAGCCTGATTCTCTAGGCAGCCAATCAAGCAATTTTGGTCCAAAATAGAGGTCTAATCCAAAAACAATTCTAGGTTTACAGGCCTTCCAAAGGTGATCCTTAGTACTATTTAGTCCACCTTCTCTTCATCCCAACCTTCAGGCAGTTGTTCAGTATGGATTACTGAATTTAGTTCTTTATTCTGTTTCCTGGACTTCAGACTTTCTGCTTGACACCTCTAGCCTGGAATTATATAACTGTGAATTTCTGTGCTGTGTTTACTTTGGTAGATAAATCGAGCTTGTACCTAAGCAGGAGAAATCATAACTAAAAGTTTGATTTGAAAGCCTGTTGAAATAATGCATTTACATGAGAAACTCAATATACATAGACACATTTTTGCTCTGAGAGATGGCTTTTCTTCTGGAGAAAGCTGTCCTGGTCACTAATAGCACTAGCAGTGTTTATGTGTAGCCTTTCCCTGTGCAATTACATTACATTTTCGGGGTGTAAGGAGAAAGGCTCAAGCTCTCCACTCACCCTCACCCTTCCTTTTGGGCTAGATTTTTCCAAGGAGAGCCTCTCTTCAGGAGAAGCACAGGGAGTACTTTGTGTGCTGTGCTCTCTTGAAAAATGTGTCAAGCTGCTATGATCTCTCCATGGCAGCAGATCTCTTGGAAAGCCTGGCTCCCATCCAAGTGAGCCAGCATGGATGTGTGTGGTGAAGCCTTCTTACCATGAGACTATCAAAAAAGCTGTGCACATGATTCTTCAGATAGATTAAATTCAGTCCAAGTACATTTTCACTGCTGCATTCCAGTGCTTTTCAGGAAGGGATGTTTCTAGGCAGCTGCCAAAGTGTATTTCTTCAACCATTTGAATGGTAGAATTTTTAAAATATTTATCCCTTTTGATGATGAAGGATATTTATAAAAGATATTCTCTCTTGAAAAAAATGAAGTTTATCAATTCTACAAAGGAATCACTGTAAATTTAATACAATATCCTACCTGTAAATAGCAGAATTAAGGTTGGAAGGTTGGTGTTCTCAGAGTAGATTGGGAGCAGAAAACCCAAATTAGAATGAAACACAGTTTGCTAATACAACATCAGTAATGGAAGAATCAGTTTTCAGGTCTTGAATTCTCAGAATCAGATTTCAGATCTTGAGTTTTCAGACTGAATGAGATCTTATCAGAATTGAGTGACCTACTGTTGCTTTTTTTTTGTTTTATTAAGAGATTTCAGGAAATACTTTATATCAAGGCTAACTGTATGCATACAGTTATTGTCAGCTTCAAACTCTTTTCCAAAAGGTATGAGGAGAAGAGTAAAAGAAGGCTGGCAACACCTAAGATTCCTAGAGTGCTCCAGATGTTCTGAGTGCTGAGGCCTTGCCAGCATCCTGCTGCCTTGAAAGATCAGCAGGCTGCTGGTTGAAGACAATGATGTTCAGTGATGTTAAGCTAAGTGCTTAGACCCAGCAGCTGTGAGTCACTGGAAGACTTTCTGCTGCAAAGACCCTGTGCTCTCCTATGACAAATTACAGATAAAATAGCCAATTCCATAATAAGTTTACATTATGGCAGGTAAAGTAGATCCTTTACTTCCCTCGAATTAAGATTGAGCAACAGCAAATAAAAGTCACCTGTTTATTGAGAAATCACAAAGGGCACAGACCTGAAGAGCTTTGATTGTAGTAGAAAAAATGAAAGTCATACACTCAGCCAAATTATACTGCAGCTTTTTGATTTCTAGCTCTTTGACACACTTGTGGTTTTGAATCTCTTACTTTGCTTTTAGTTGAGGACTTTTGAACAGTCCAATGCTTTGTTGTTTGCCAGTGGGAGAGAAAAGACCTTTTGTAAAAGCAGCAGTTTTAGTGAGAATTCCAGGGCTAAGGTTCATAATAGTCAGACCTTTCTTTAAATTGTAAGCAGCAGTCTTTTTTTTTATTATTATTTCTGATGAAAAGAGAAGGTTTGATAACCCTGCTTAGGCTTTCTCCATGCTATGTGATTTACTTTAATAAAATACCACTTTGCCTTGGGCTTTCTGCTGATTGTGCTGTAAGACTTGTACCCCAAAATGTGCTTGTCAATCTCTGTCACATCTTTTCTTATCTACCTTCATCTCTCTACCTATTTATGTAACCTTCTGTATCATCAAATGCTTATCAGCACAGGAATTCTGGAAAATACCCTGCCACAGAGCTCCCAGTGTGAGAGGCCTGTGTTTCTCATCTTGCTTCTGAAAGGATGCTGCACCCTGTGTCACGTTGTACCACACAGCTGGGAGTGCTGAGGGCCGTGTAATTAGGTGAGGCTCTGCTTCCAAGGAGAAGGAGGAGCAAGCACAGGACTGTGAGTGCTCAACACTTGATTTCTGATTCATTTTCTTTTCTGTCCCTGTAATGAGAGCTCGCAGCACCGGGGAGATGCTCTATGAATGAGCTACACAAATTTCTCAGAGAACCTCTGAGGTAGGGAAACACAAAAGTAGTAACTTCAGCACTTTTTTCTCTAAAAATAAGTTTCTGTGAGTACTGATTCTATTTGTCCCATACAAAGTGAAGGGCCATCCTTTATGCAAACAAGGAGAGAATTACAAACCAAATGAGTGTAAGACATGCTTGACTGGTCAAGGGGTAGAATATGAGAGAGCAGTGTTGTATGTATATGGCAAGAAGAGGATGTGAAAATGTAGAAATGTGTAGGAGAAAGAAGCCTGGATTACAGCTGGTTGCCTGTAAAACTCGTCACAAATAGCAGTGAGTAAAAAATCTGAGTGACAATTTTGCTGTTGAGTTGGTAGTGGGTTGAAGCCCTGCACCTGAGCATTCACCAGACCCTTGCCTTGTGGGTTTTGTTCTGTTACTTTCTCTTCTGTGTGTTTTTTCAACTGCAGGATCAAGGGGAATAGAACAACTAGATCAGTTCTCCAATAAGATACCCTCATCATTGTGTATGCTGGAATTTTCTGTGGTGTTGGGGTTTTGCTTGTTTTAAACTCTTTTCCTTATTTTGTTTTCTCTTATCACTGGCTGTGCTCAATGCCTAGTCTCTTAGTCTCTGAAGATTAAGAAAACAGGCATTGAAAGTGTTTGGGGAGTTTTGGATTTGCAGTTTGTCTTATTAGAGAAATCCTGGACTTTTATTTGTCTAGGTCTAGTTTTCTATGTTTCTTATTGCTATTTGTGTCTTTCCACAAATCAATTTCACACTGCAACCCCCAATTCTGGCATTACATGGTGATGTTTTTTCCCCATGTTTGTCAGCACTGCACTTCATCTGATGCACCTGTGAGTTTGACCTGGAGCTGTCTTGCTCCTGTTCAGCTTTTCTCACTTCTTTTTTTCTGCAGAATCATTGGCACTGTCTCTCATGATCTCATTCAAAACACCTTCACACATTTATATTCCCAAACGCTTCATTAGTCAGGTCTAAAAAAACAGTTTCTTCCACCTGATATTTTTTTTCTGTCTCCTGAATCAAAACTTTTCCCCATCATTTTTCCTGAGTTTTTGGTTAGCCTGTGCCCAGGTAGATGTTTAGGGTGCAGGAACTTGCCATCAACAGTTGTGAATCTCTCAAGGGCACTTTCCCAGTAATACAAGGCTTTAAAGCTGATCTTGGAATTACCACAGGGAACCCATTAATCTGCTGCACAATTACAATGTAGAACTGCTGTCTAGGGTTTTCATATATTTTAATGCTTTTTTTTTTTTTTTTTACTTCCTTTCATTGCTGTCATCTGAGCTAGATCAGGACAGGCTGAGATTAGTCATAAGGTTCCCCAGGCATGCTCTTTGCTCCCAGCAGCACCCCGGAGTCCTGCAGCTCACCATGTCCACGTCAGCCCTACAGCATTCTGCCTGAAGTGAATACATGGAGGAACAGCAGCAGGGAAATTAGACTGAGCCACACAAGGAAGCCAAAACATGTGCAGGTGCTTGGGGATGGATGGTAAACTTTAACTGGAGAAACTTGAAGCAGTTTCTCCAAGAAAAAGCTGGTTCAGTGTTTCCCTAGTGTGTTGAGAATGTGTGAGTGACAACAGGGACGTGGGGAAAGACAGGGAATCTCTTTAACTGTGCACTTTGCCAAAATAAATCTGCTTTTTGTAGATTAGGAAGGCATTGAAAATGTGATTATACATCCTGTGGGCTCCAGTAGGTTTCCTGAGCTTGGCTGAGGAAGAAAGCAGAATCCTCCAGATATTCTGGAGTACTAAAATAGAGAATTGGTGAGACAACATAAATGTTGGCTTCAAGGCGTTGCTGATGGGCTGTGAAAGGATGAATTTTGGGTCTCAGGAAGGTGTGCCCCATGAGTGCTAAAGTTAGATTATTGCCCTGTTGTTGGTTGTAATATACTCTCTGTGCTGCCATGTTGGAGCCTTTCCTGCCTGTTATTTTGCCTGGAATTAAAGATTGGTAATATCTGTTGCAGAGAGTGCTCTGGTAAAAGGAATCTTGGGAAGTGACACTGATAGCGAAGCTGTGCTGGCAAACTACCCAAGCTGTTAAACTTCAGGTTGGAGCAGCAGATTTTCTCTGCATTGAGCTACTTTCTTACGGCTTTCATGGCTTTACTGCTTTGATATGACTTTGATACACTTGTTAGGAGAAGTCTGTAGAGGTCACTTGTCTCCTTGGAAACCAGAAGATAAAATTACTCTAGTCGTATCTGTATTTTGATATAAATAAGCTTTTTCTTCTCCAAAGGATAGCTACCTAGACAGTGAAGCATTAACGATTTTGTAATGATTTTCTGTCTTTTGCAAGGTTGAGGGGGTCTTACAGTAGAAGAACAATCACAGCACTCTTAATTGACCATCTCAGTTGTACTATTTGCTTCAAGCACCTTGCATTCTAATTAGAAATCAAAGCAGTGCAAGATGTTCCCTTCACCTCTTACTCCTCACAGTTTGTGGAATTTCTCTGTCTTTTGTCCAGTCTTCAGCGCAAGGTTATTTATATGCAAATGCTTTAAATAAGAGCTTTGTTGAATATGTTCTTTCTATAAAACTTAGACTTGTATTGGAAAAGAGATCGTTTATAATCCATGTCACTGAAGCAGCTGTTATTATGGAGTTACTAGTGCTACCCTGCAAGGAGGAGGAACATGGGAAGGTGCTAAGAGTCCACTAACTGTAGGTCAGAAACACTTTTAGCAGATAAAACAGAAGAAGTATATTTGCTTTCACAGATAGAAAGGGTGTGACAAGTGATTTCTTTTTTACCTAATGGAGTTGTGGTAAGAAGCAGCGAGTAGACAGATATGCTCTTAGGAGATTGAGTCTCTAAGCATCTTTATTTGCTAGACTATTTCTTGTACATTGTAGTGTTTAATGCAGGGAAAAATGACCACCTGCAGGGAGCCTAATTGATCTGTAGCACAACTATTGACCTTACGATTTGCCTTCAGGCATTAGAAAGATGACAGTGTAATAGGAACTTTCTTCAGTACAATATGTACATATACATGCAGTGTAATGCATGTACTCTAAGGCATAAAATTGCTCCTGCCATGCCAAAAATTCCCTTTTTGGTCTTGTGATGCATCTCTGATTCCTCTCCAGATGACACTTATGGGGTGTCCCATAGGCTACAGCAAAAGCCTGAGCTTCCTAACTCCTCATTTCCTCTAAATCCTATTTCCTTATAGAGGGGAAAGCACAAGGTTTGTTCTGTACTTGACTGTTACGACAACTGGAACAAGCCCATTTTTGGGACTGAGCAGAGCAGTGCATTGGGTATGGATTTTGACTTGAGAAGATTCCAGGTGACCAAAAATCTAGTATCAAATTAATCTGCTCAGAGGAATCACGTGCTAAGACAGTCTGAAAATCCTCCTGTTGAACAAACTCACACAGAACCTGTGAATCTCTGTGGGAAAGGATATGTTTTCTTTTTTAATTCAGATGCTTTGCTGAATGTTTTCTCTAGCAGCAGCCAGTTTAATTGCCAGGAGTGTGTTGCAGCATTCCAGAACAGCAGCTATGTTTTTGGTGTCCCATGTGCCTCTAAAGCTGACTCTTTCACACGTTGCACTTTATTGTGGGCTTAGGCTGTCCAACTGGCAGATAATTTCTCCAGTACTAATAACAGTTTTGTAATTAGTGTAACATGCAATCCACATTGTCTCTTGTGGAAAATTCAGTCTCCAAGGCTGCTCTATTCTGTTAAATTTCTCAGCTGCTAAAAATTAGGAAGAATTGCCTGCCTGGTACAGTGTATGTTTCCTTTCTGCTCTTGTTGTATGCCCTTATTTTTACTGGGCTCTTGGTGATGACAGAGTTGGAGACACACTGCTCCCAGCAGCATTCTGATTCTCTTTCCCTGTTTTTTCCTGGTCAGCAGGCTTTCTCCTGTCCCCATGCTCACCAACAGCAATTCATCATCAAACATCTTGTGGCTGTTCATTGAATTTGAGAGGTTCTGTTGTGTTCTGCTTGGAGCAGGTTGCTGTAGAGCTAGAAATGGTTTGATGGAAAACTGTATCTGAAAGTGAATTTGGTTATTTGGGTGAGCTGTGTGGCACATGTTAGATGGCAAGTAATGGTTTTGGCATTAGAATAGTGTGCAAATGTGTTCTTTCTCTGGCTTCCCAGCTTGGGACCAGATTTTTGGTAACTTTAATTTGTCCCGATGAGCAATGGCTGGAGCCCAACTTTCAGTGATACATTGATTCTCCTGAAGGGATGGTTTTTGTAATCTGAAACAAAAATATGAAATAACTACTTTGTGTCTTTTTTGTGCAAAGCAAAGCTTATTAAGGGATTTCTGTGTGCTCAGGTAAATTTATCCATGGAGAAATGGACATGGGTTTCTATTAGCATTTAATGTTATGCAGTAATTTTCTGTGGTTAACCATTAGTGAGTTTCAAATGGGCATGATGATTAAATTATGCACAGGGGTGGTCTTTTATCATTTATATGAAAAAGTTACTATTGCTTCTTCTTCCTGAGTTATAACAAGGGATAACAAATTGAGTAGCACTAAATGTAGAAAGATATGCCTGTCTAAAACATTTCCCAATTTTTATTCCATGGGATTCTATTAGCATTTAATGTTATGCAGTAATTTTCTGTGGTTAACCATTAGTGAGTTTCAAATGGGCATGATGATTAAATTATGCACAGGGGTGGTCTTTTATCATTTATATGAAAAAGTTACTATTGCTTCTTCTTCCTGACTTATAACAAGGGATAACAAATTGAGTAGCACTAAATGTAGAAAGATATGCCTGTCTAAAACATTTCCCAATTTTTTATTCTTACAGGATATTTTGAGTTGGAAGGGACCTACAAGTATCTCCAAAGAGCAATTCCTGGCCTTGTATAGGACACCCCAAGAGTCACACCCTGTGCCTGAGAGCATTTTCCAAACATTTCTTGAGCACTGTCAGGCTTGGTGCTGTGAGCACTGCCCTGGGGAGCCTGTTCAGTGCCCAGCCACCCTCCAGGGGAAGAACCTTTTCCTGATATCCAACCTAAAGCTCCCGTGACACAACTTCAGGCCATTCCCTTGGGTCCTGTCTCCTGTGACAGAGCACAGATCAGTTCCTACCCCTCCTCTTCCCCTCACAGGGAAGTTGTGACTGTGGTGAGCTCTGACCTCATCTCCTCTTCTCCAGGATGAGCAGAGCCAGTGTCCTCAGCAGCTTCTCGTATGGCTTTCCCTCCAAATCCATTCCCATTCTCAAGACCTCCTCTGGATCTTCTCTAGTACCTTTATGTCTTTTTTCCATTGTAGCACCCAAACCTGCCCCCAGCACTCAAGGTGGGGCTGCCCCAGCTCAGAGCAGTGGGACAGTCCCCTCCCTTGCCTAGCTGGTGCTGCTGTGCCAGGACAGGGATGTCCCCAGCACAGGGATGTCCCTTCTGGCTCCAGGGCACTGCTGGCTCACATTCAGCTTGCCAGGGAACCCCAGGTCCCTTTCCCTGGCACTGCTTTCCAGCATCCCATTCCCCAGTCTGTCTGTACATCCAGGGCTACCCCATCCTGGGTGCAGAATCCAGAACTTGTCCCTGTTAAAATTTATAGAGTTGGTGATTGCCCAGGCCTGTAATTTATCAGGGTCTCTCAGCAGGGCCCTTCTGGCTCAAGGGAGGCAACAGCTCCTCACAATTTTTTTATCAGCTCCTAGCTAGTGTCTCCTGAAATCCTGTGTCCAGGTCATTCAGGATGTTGCAGAGCACAGGGCCAAGGATGGAGCTCTGGGGATCCCCATTAGGGGCAGGTAATGTGGTGTTTGTAAATTGTTTGATCATATTTTGGTGCTCAGCTCTGAGGAACTGTTGGGGAGATATTTTCAAGAGGAGCAAACCTGAAGGCAGCCAAGTGCATGTCTGCTGGAAAATGCCATGGAAGCTTACGATGAAAAAGCAATAATAAACAAAAGACTGCATGTAAATTGTACATGATCTACATAAAGTTGGAACTGCCACAGATGAAGTCTTATATGCAGAATCTGTAAGGCCAAGATAGAATCTTATCTTTTTAGGCTATTCTGGAAAAGAAGGTCAAAAACCCAAATTTTTTCACTAAATGCTTTCCAAAAAAAAAAAGAAAAAAATCTCTACAAACTACTATCATGACACCTAGATGCCTGTATCAGTTGGATTTTTCTCTATGGAAACTGGAAAAGACTGTTGTAGGAAGTGGAGATTAGGGAACATTTTTCTTCAAAAAGCACACAGCATTGACTTGTTGTTGCCCTTTTTGAACTAGACATATAACTCCATGTAATTTAATTTAGCTTGCATGGAAATCCATTGTGAATTGTCTCACTCTTTCCCAGTCAGTACTAAAGCGTTTTAATGGTTCAGGATTGATCTAATGAGCCCTGGAATAACTTATATCAAAGTGATTTGGTAAAGACTAATTTAATTTTTCTGACTAATACTGTGAGGATTTTATCCTGTTGGGAATAATCCTGAAAGCTGAACGGGTGCACTAAGTGGAGCTGAGATGGGCTAATAAAGCCTTTACTGGCTGTAGGTGGTGTGATGTTCCTTCACTTCCAGATAAAACTCTAGCTTTATGCTTCTAAGTTTTTTAGCAAAGTTTCCAATTTGTGCCCATGGTTCTGGTGTGAGTATTCAACAGCAGAAAGAAAGCAGCATCAATAATAGAATTAAAAAGTGTTCAGTACTAGAAGAGTATTGAAATGATAATTTGAATTTCAGCTGAAGATAAAGTTTGTGTGATGCTGCTCTGCTTTGCTTTGTGGAGGATCTCTACAGCTAGATGTATTTTAATGAATCTGTTTTTCTTTGGTGTGCACAGTTATATTAGTAACTAACTGCAGCTTGGCTTGAAATATTTTTATCCCACCCAGAGGGAACTGAGAAAAGAAGCTGAAAAATAAAAGCAAACATTTTGTTCTAATACTAATGCACATTTTTCTTTGGAGTTTATAAAAACCCTGGAACTTTTAAACTATTTCCTGCATAATGCTGTGAATTATTGACATGAGTCAAGTTTACATGAAGCTATTTATCAGCAAGGCAGAAATTTCAACATGAAACATTTTTGAATAGTTGGGATGCTTTGGGTGTTTTATTGGATTAGCCCAACACTTAGGCTTTGAGAGATTTTGCATATCTCTAAAAAGGTTCTCCAGGAGGCTGCAAGTGAGCTCGCTTTCCAAAATGCTTGAGGTGAATACGGTTGAAATTAATTAGAATGTAAAATATGATGCAGAACTTCTCATGTTTCCTATGTAATAGATATAATGTGTAGGAAAGGCAGATTGGGAAGCCCTCGTTCTGTGGAAAGGTTTTTGCTGTGTAAAAACTTGGTGACTTTGATAAACTGTTCATAGATTAAAAGTCTCTTGAGCATATGTGCATTTTTAATATGACCCTAAGGGATACATGTGAAGTTTTAATATTAAGTCTGAGAGGAATATATTCATGTTATTTCAGTCATCCCCTCTTACTCAATTTCATCATTTGGTGCTGTAGAGTCTGTTGAACAAATTCTAAACTGACCAGTAGGTTCCAAAACGTCTGTTTTTTAAAAAAATGCCTCTGTACAAATAGTATTTTGTTAGATTACTGCGTAAACCAGGACTCCATTGGGGTAGCTTTCCAAACAAAACAATTAATTTCATCATTCTTTCAGTTTATTTATTGTTGCTACTGTAGTACCAGAAGATAATTTACTAACTGTTGCATATCCTATTGACCTATTGATTCTGTTTTAAAGAGACTTAGAAAATATTCTAGTTCTTAGGAATATTAGATTTATCTTTCTTGTTGGTTTAAAAAGAGAAGTAAGAATGTTGGCTGCATTAGGATATTGGGGCTATTTGCTAGAATCCATTTTTGGGTAAGAAAAGTGCTAGATTAAGTTGCTATGTACGAGGCAATGGAAGTGCTGATTCTACTTGCATTTTTTTAGGGGAAAGATACAACAGATGTTCAAGAGGATGTTGGGAAACAGCCAGTGCATTAACATAGCATCCAGCTTCTTCTTTTGCCTTGCCATATGAAAATAAATGTGGCAACAAGTGCAGTTATTTTTGCTATTTAACACAAATCTCCCAGAGTAAGTTTGTTTGCGACTTTTTATAATTCATCATGACTAGTCAGGAATCATTACATGAGAAATGTTATTTGGGATAATGTTATTTGGGTTTTACTTAGACTAAATCTGAGCAGTGCATTCCTGGAACATGATAGATGACCTCCAGTAGAGCTGTTATATGCACAGAAACAACCATTAGGCAGCCATAAATAGGAAAAGTAATTAAATATTAGAGCATTTGCTGAAGAGTCAGGAGAAATATCTTAAATACTTGGAAAATTTCCTGGGTTTTAATGAATAAAAAAAAGACGTGCTTCCTAAGACATGCTGTAATATCAAGATCAAACCTCCCATGCAGACAGTTGGTGCAGTGTGCAGTAAGGAGGTAGCAAAAGTCGAAAGTCATCAGAATAAAGTGCTGCCCTCCATTACAATGAAATTAGTTTCTTTTTCCTTTTCTATTTTTTTCCCATTTCTTTCAGGCAATTTCCAAATCAAACAGAAGTGGCTGCTCCCAGACATTCATAAAGAAGGAATTAAGAAATAGAATATGATAGCTATGTTGACATCAAAGTACACAAAGTCCTTGGAAAAATTTCGTCTTGCCCAACTCCCTCTTGAGCTGCTGGCACCAGCTGTGTGGGATGCAAGCTGAAAAACTCTTCTGGGAGATAGCTACCCAATGCTGACTGATTGTTTTTGGTTTTTTATGTTGCTCTTAATTCTATCATTTTTAATCTGTTCTGCAATATATTGAACTGTGCAACGAGAAGCATTGCAAGGGTCCTTAAAAGTTTTTAAGTGTAAAAGGGTTTTTTTTAAATACATCAGTGGTCTGTGCTGGACACTTATAGTATGTGCTTTAGAAATATGCATAATTTGAGTGCATATGGGAAAAAATACAATTAAAATTGAAAAAGACCATAACTTTTCAGCTCTAGCTACAAAACTTCTATCTCTGGAGTTAATATCTGGAGATTTTTGTCTTCTGCACAAGGCTGTGCTGAAGTAGTTCTGTATAGATGTGCAGTGTAAATGTGGAACATAACCAAATTTTGCCAGAATTCAGCAAATGTCTGGAATTCTCTTAGTCTTGTGGTTCAATGTTATGTAGTCCTGAGAGCAGCAGGGACTTGGGCTTGATGATCCTTGTAGGACCCTTCTAATCTGAGATGTTCTGTGTTAACTTTTTATTTTTGTTGGGCAATGCTGCTATTCCTGGGGCTTTGATATGAAATTCCTGGGCAATACTGTTGCCACAGAAATTTTGAGTTCTTGAAGATATTTTGCTTTTCCTCTAATATAGTTAATTAAGCAGTGAGATTTACTTTTGCAGGATGCAATAGGGAACAAAACTAAGGATTCAGAAAGAAAATTTGATAAAGTTTTGGAGAAAAAATCCCCAGGCCCGATGTTCAAGAGGCTTCAAAACAGCATATTGCCAGAAGCAAATTATCTTAGACAAGAAACCCACCTTGGTTTTTGTAATTTGGGGTTTTTTTTCCTCAAAGATGCTCTTGGTCTCTGTTGGAGAGCATCTGATGAAAATATATAAGTCTGTGCTGAGGCATTTACCTGTCCTTAGCTGGACTGCCTGGCTGGGTCTAAATATCCTTTTTTTAATACCTTAATCTTTTTAACACTTACTGGATTTGGGTGAGGAAGGCGTAAAGAGAAAAGGATGGTGGGGGAAGGAAATAGTGGTGACGTGCCATGCCTCCCAAGGCTGTCCTCTCCAGATGAAGCCATGGATCTGGCAGGCTCCAGACATCCTGCATCCTGCCATCTGCCACAACTGGTTGAGTTAGAACAGTTTGTCCATTGCTCTGTCTTATTTTGAAACATACTGACGTGTTTACAGGATAATTTGCATAAAGTGACATCCGTGTGCAAAACCTGGTAACTTTGAGCCAGATGCTTTTCAAAATTATTTACATATCTGCTGAATAGTTTTGGCAAGAGAAATTCTGTACAACCCACTTGTAAATAACTCGTGGCAGTATTTCTCATTGCAAATTTGAACTACCTGGATTAGAAAGAAATAGAATCATGTGATTCTCCTCCTTGGTAGGATGATGCATAACTCTTCACAATAGCAAGCAAAAGATGCTGTTGGGGTTTTTGCCACCATTTTAAGACTGTTCCTTGCAAATGTGTGCAGCATCTCTGTCTTGTCAGTGGTGAATTCATGATTCCACATCCCTGACTTCAAAAATGCAGTGATACTAATGTTAATAATCCATCTTGGGAAAGAACACTGCAATAGCTATGGAAACGCTTTTTGCAATGTACTGCCTTTGTAATTTTATTATCACTCTAAATATGTACATTTTTTCTGAGTAAATAGAATTAGAAGTGTGTAATGGAGTCTTGTTAGGAAAAAAAAACTACTTTTTTTTTTTTCACCCTTCTATTCTGCATTGAAACTTTCTCTCTCTTCTTACCCCTCACTATTTTCTTTAGCATGTGCAAGAAAGATTTGTCAAATGTATGCCTTTGAGCCTGACTTGCACAGAATCTTCAGTGTCTTAGAGTCCAATGATGACCTGCTGGACCACCAGAAACCCTCAAAACATGCCTGCAGGTGAGCAATGCTTTATAATGTGACTAGGAATAATTTAGTAATTAATATTTTCTGTACATTTTTACTTGGCTTGTTAGCAGCCCACTTTTGGTACTGAAACTGGCGAGGGCACTGGGCCCACATGTCTCTAAAATATGAGGTTTTTTGTGGTGGGACAGAATGTTTTAATGCTCAGAAAATACTGAATGTTGTTAAACCACATTCTACACTGCTTCTGTCTTAAGGCAGTAAAATTTCCTCTGAGGTGTGTGTGAATTCCCATTAGGTTGGATAAGCATTGCAAAAACTACCATTGTGTTTCAAACCTCTTTGATTCAGTGTAAGAACATAAATCTGTTACCTCTATTAACACAGGCAGGGATTTCAACAGGGGAGGTGAGAGAATAATGCACAGAGCATCTCGTTCCAGTCCTTGCAGCTCAAGGCTTATAAAGGCATCTGTTAAATGCTGGATGGAGATATGACTGCTTTGGAAATGCTCTTTTTTTTTTCGTTTTCCAGACACCATCATCCTAAATTTCCTGGAGACATGTTCTGTTTGTCCTGATAGCAGAATTTGAAAGAATGATTGACTGATTCTCTTATTAAAGACTATGCCCAAGAGGAAAAAGCTGCTCAGTCTTTTGTCTGTCAGATTTTTTTCATTGCCTTCTATGTGTTTTTGTTAATGTAACTGCTCATATTAATTAAAAACTGTAGCTTTATTTCAAATAATGAGTTTTTGAAGGTTTAGCAACGATGTGTGTTTGTGATGGAGTACAAATGTAAGATCCTATTGTATGTTCTAGTGTCTTCCTGCTGTTCAGCTGTGACCTGGGCTGTGTTAACAGAGGGGAGCTGGCACCCTTCCCACCCTTCCCCTCTGTTCAGGGCTTGCAAGATGTGGAGTACAGGATCCAGTTTGGGGCTGGATGACCCTTCCCCTCTGTTCAGGGCTTGCAAGATGTGGAGTACAGGATCCAGTCTGGGGCTGAGGAGTGGGATTGAGCCAGGGGAGTGTGGAAGTCAGTCCCTGTGCCAAGGCTGAGCCTTAAGCCTAGAGAAGAGCAGGCTCTGGGGGTACCTTATTGTGGCCTTTCAGTACCTACGGGGCGGCTGAAAGCTGGGCACAGACATTTTAGGACTGCATGTTGTGAGGGGACAAGGGGTGACGGCTTCAGACTGAAAGAGGCCAGTTCAGATGAGATATAAAGAAGGAGTTTTGTGCAATGAGGGTGGTGAAACACAGGAGCAAGGAGCTGGGGCTCTGAGCAGCCTGGTCTAATTGAAGACATCCCTGCTCTTGGGAGGGATGTTGGACTTGCCAACCCAAACCATTCCACAATAAGTGATGGGTTTGGGACTCTGCCATTCTACAAACTGGTGTGAAATATTTTAGCTCTAAAACTTAAATGCAACCCAAAACCATGCTAATAAGGATTGTTGGGGGTTGTTGCCTTTCTTTCCTGGATGGTATGGGGCAGGATAGCTGATAGTACTTTCCAGCTGAATATTGCCCTGAACTTGGGGCATATTGGAGTGCTTTGGGACATAGGAGAACTGTCAGAATCATGCTAAGTGTGCACTTTAGTCTGTTAAACTCAATGCCCTGGGGACTTTAATCAGCTGAGTTGGGTCAGACAAGGCCTCGTGGCTGGTCCAAAACATTTGGAAGAAATTACAAACCCACTGCAAATCTTTCTTGTGGTGTTGGTTTTTTGTTTGTTTTTTTTTTTTTTTTTACCATTCTCTTCCATTTACCTGATTAATTGGGGTCACTGCCTTGAAAGTAGATTTGTTTTATTAGAATGAATTAATAATGCACTTGCTTGTTGCTATGTTTAAAAGAGTCTGATTTACAGAAATGGAAGCATCATTTCTAAACTCGGATAGCTTAAAAATAAGGTGTGGGTGACTGATTCTCTTGTAGCAATATAATGTCAAAACATGAGTTGAAGAAAGGACAAATAATGTAAAGTGTTGACTGCATCTTGTAAAACTCTTTTGGTGAAACCCTGGTGTCCTTTTCAGTGCAAGCTTAGTTTAGCTTAATGTTCTGTGCTCTGAAAGGCAAAGATGTTCAAGATCACTAACTTACTAAATAGCACATCCTGTTGTGCTGGATCTGCCAGGGAAGAGTCAAACATGGCAAAAACATTCACCAGCAGTCTTGCAAAAGAAGTTTGGAGAATTAGATGTACAGGCACCTTCTGAAATCTCCCAGAAAGAATATCCACAACATAAATAACCTCACTAAATTGCTAACAGCTACTTCTGAGAGATGTAGCTGTTAGCAATTTGGCACTTTGAAGAATCAAAGTTTCATGAAGCAAAATAAGTTTATAAATAGGTGTTTTGAAATATTCCAGTTCTTTAAAATCTTTGTTCACGTGTTTGGTAGCTACTTTGAAAATTCTGTGGTTAGTAAAGGAGACATAGCCATTAAACTCCAAACAAAGCTGTGTTATTTCAATTGCTGTTTCTATAAATAGCAAACCTGAAGTGCAACTGAAAGAGTTCATACTTAAATGATTTAAAAAATGTTAGTAAATGCACCTTGAGTTGCAGTTTTTCAAGAATGCTTTATATCCTTTTAATTATGCAGAGTAGTAATGCTTCATATGTCTGCTGATTAGTTTCTAAAATAAACCTCAACAGTTTTGGGAGAAATACTGTTTAATAGTGAGCCAGAACTTTTAGAACATAATATTAATTTCTTGCTGTTGTGGTTTTGGGTTTTTTTTTAACTCAAGACTTTGTCTACTACATGCATGATATCTGTAGAGGCTCAAAGGAAATTCAAGAGCCTGTGGAACATTACTCAGTTGGTGAAAGGTAAATGAAAACAATGTTTTGTAAAACAAGCTATGTTTGGTGGGGAGAGAACTGTCCTGGGAGAGACTGGAAATAAGATTGTTTTAAAATTTTCTGTGCATACCATCTGCTTAAGCATAAAAAAATATTTCCTTTGCTTAATTTTCAAAAACATTTCTTTAACTTCCCCAGCTCCTGCTCTTAATAGGCAGCAGTGTACATTACCAGGGATGGGCCTGTCAAATTAATATCCTCTGGCAGTGTGTGGATTTAAAAGATGGAGTACATTGTTAACTGCTTAGAAGTTTCTCTCAAAGGACAGATTTTGCTTCAAGTTATTGTACCAGTTGTAAGGAAGTTAGGTGAAAGTGAAGAACTAGCAAGGAGAGTAAATTTTCTACCTACACTACAGCAGCTTTCATGGTTTTTTTATTATTTATACCCCATGAATATTCTAATGGAAGTGAAGCCTGCTTATGAGCATCTGGGTGGGAAAGGGAGATGTTAGAGAAAACATTATTTTATACTGTCTCACCATTATAACTACTCAAAGAACAATGTTTCCACTTAGAATAGGTTTCAATAAAAATTTAATACCAAGCCAAATAATAAGTAAAATTAATACAGAGGTAATGATCAGATGACAAATAAATCCTGACAGCTTCTTTTTTTTTTTTGAAAAAAAGAACAAAAAGAAGTTTGAAAATGTGACGAGGTTGTCTGGTCTAACATTTTCCAACAGCAGCGTTGACACAGTTTCCATCAGCAGTGTTTGTTTACTGCAGAAACGCTGCACAAAAATAAATCCTCGGGAAGAACAGATATTTTTACTGGGTGTGCCGCGAGTGCAGTGTGGCTGTGTTGGTGTTGAACTCGGGACAGGCACAGTTTATCTCATCAGCCCCTTCTCGTCTCTCCCTTTCTGGGTCAGAGCCCGCGGCGTGCGGCGCTCGCCCGCCCCGGGAGGACGAGCTGCTGGGAATGTCACCCCCGAGGTGGCCGAGCCAAAGGGAAGCCCAGGGAGAAGCTGAGCCCTTGCTGCTGTGAGGTACAGCTGGGGCATTTCAAATCAGGGCATTCAAGACTTTTAGAAGTGCTGGGTGATGCGGTCTGTGTGAGCAAAATGTCAGTTCTGCATATTCTGTTTTTGTAAGAGCTGCTGTGACTAATGCCTCATGAAATGAACCCGGTTTTGGGGTTGAAAATCTTATGCCTTTAAACCCACGTTTGAGACTTGTGCACATCATTGTTTCCAGTCCTGCAAAAGATATGGTTGGACTAAAAGTACTGCTCCAGGGTCCTGATTTACAAACTTTTGTTTGCTTGAAAGTAAGGGATTTGATCAGATAAAGCCCAAATGGCCCCTTTCAACCTTAAAATTATTCTCTGATTTTTGCTGTTGGTTGGATATGTTAGCTGGAGGAAATGCTGGCTCTAATAATCTGTAGCATTTCAGGGACTTTATATGCTTTCTGAGAGGCATTTAACATCTATCAGCAAGCACAAATGACTTACCAGGGCCTTTTATCCACCAATGCAAAACATTTCTTCGAGAATTCTGAAGCAAATTCAAAATAAACTCAAACCAGTTCTGCCATGGATCATCATCTCAGATCATTAGCTTGCTTAATTATGGGCCTCATGCAGAACTCTGCAGCCCTCTCTAATGCTTTTGCATTACCTGTGAGCCTCCAGAAGTTACTCATGAATGATTGATCCAGCAGCCAGGCAGATTTGGAAAAGGACTTTTTCAAAATGATCGTGTCCCTTGTTTGGGGCTAGAAAGAGACATATTGCTTTCTGCATTATTCTGCACCACACAGTTTTAATTTCTGTGTCAGATGAGTCTCGAGGGCTGTCGTGAGCAGCTGTGCTGTGCCAGCCAGTCCCTCCCTGAGCTGCTCTGGGGTGCCAGGGCACTGCTTGGGAACGAGCTGTGCCCCTTGCTCCTCTCCGTGCAGGGCAGCAGAGCCCCTGCCGTCACCCAGTGCCCCATCCTGCTGGCTCTGGGAGTGAGGCTGCTGTGCCCAGCCCCTGGGGAATCCTCCACGAGGAATGTCTGTCATGGTTTCCAGAGCTGGGGCTACTCCACGCTGCTGCAGTGCAGCAAAGTTTTCAATAATGTTTGCACAGTGCTGCAAATGACAGTCCTTGGTGTGAGGAGGAGAAATAACCAACAGAGAGGAGAACAGGTAATCCTCTGCTAAGCTGTCATTTGGCTGTTGCAAAGCATGCTGAAACTTAAATATCTTTAAGAGACACTGTGAAAACAGGTAATGCTATAAAATACTTTAGATGAAGTGGAAAAAAATACCCTACATTTGAAATCTCTTAGCACCCCCAAGGGTAGCAAGCACTCCTTTATGTATTTATGATCTTACAAAGACCATGCTTTTAAGGTGTTGTTAAGTCGTGCTTCTCTTGTTGGGAGGTTGATATTCAAAAGAAGGAAAAAATATTCTAAGCTGCACCATGGTTTTATACTGGATAAGTAGTTTAGTGCTGTAGGCAAGAAAGGATACAGGTAAAATAACTTAGGTTTTAATGGCTAGTTGTTTCGTGTCACTTCTGCCAAGGAAAACCATTCAGGTATAAACTTGGGGAAGCAGCTCCTGTCTTGGAGAAAGAGAGGTCTAATTGTTATCTGACATTGTTCCAAAAAGAAGAAATTGGCCCTGGTGAAATGCTGATTGCATAGGTTACCCTGAATGACATGTGGGGTGTGCAACTTTTTGTAAAGGTTGTTCAGATGCCTGATGAAAATAGAATGTGCAGCCATTCTAGAAAAAGACAGAAAGCATTTGTGAATTAAGTTTGTTGTTATATAATGACTTCTCGCTGGTTGTGAAATCCCTGTGCATTACATTATAAACAGCAGCTGAATGTGCCTCTTCCTCAGCAGAGCTGTTGCTTCAGGAGGTGGTTTAGAGGTGAAAAGGACCATAAGTGTGCTTGCTTCATGGAGCTGAGTCTGCGGGAGCCCTGTGTTTGTGCCACAGCTCATATTTCTCTGTGTTACAACTACTTGCCCTGTTCTCAATTAAATGGCTCCTTCTCCTCTACCTCAGCCAGATCCTTCCCTGGGTGCACTGCCTGCCTTAAATCCCAGATAAAGTGGATTTCTGTATCCTTGCCCTTAATTCTTCCAGTTTCATATTTGCTCCAGAAGAGAGATGGTGGCAGATTTTTGATTTTTCATTTTTGTGCACAATTTTTAAATGCTGCAGCTGAAATGACTTCTGTTATAAGCAAACAATTATGCCCACCACAATGTTATATTTGGAGACATTTCTCCAGGAGGGAGCTCTGCCTTGAGCTGTGTTGCTTGCACAGCTGGGACACCTACTCTCAGTGCTGGAGTTTGCACTCACCTGGTAGGGAACACCTGGCAGTGGAACAATTAACACCTGGAGGGATTCATAACCCGAAACTGCTTCTCAAATCATGTGCATGGACATTAGGAGGTATTGTAGAAGATAATGCAATGATTTAACTTCGAGATTATGTTTTCTTCTTCTCTCTTTCATCTGATGTTGTTGACCTTGCAGCACCTTGTGTAATTTCTTCCTCTTGTCACTTGGTTGCTGCCTAGAGAAGCTTCAGCCTTGGCAGTAGCCACAGATCCTGTTCCTACGGCTCACAGGGGATCTTTATTACATTCTCAGGAGGTGGTGCGGTGATTAGGCAGCTTTACAGGGAGATTTTGCAGCCCTTTCAGCTCTGCTGTATCTGATCACTGGGTCAGGACCGTGCCCTGTGTATTTAAAGGATGCAATAATGCACGCAGTAAATAGAATATTTTGAGAGAATAGAAAAATCCAGTGGGCAGCAGTAACAATGAACCCCAGCTGAAGATTAAAAGCCTCTTCAAAACACGATACTTTAAGGAGTTTGCAAAAAGAAAATAATATAATACAATTTTCCTCTTGTTCATCATGAAACTTCAAGGAAGCTTTTCATATAAATAACCATTTTGCTTGGTTTAGCTGCAAAACAGGTGGAAATGCAGAAGTCCACGTTAGAAATGAAGTTTAGCTGCAAACGTGCCAAGATTGTTTGCACGGTGGGGAAATTCTGTCAAGATATTACAGGGTAATTTTTCTTAATCCTAATAAACTTATGGATGGAATTTAAAGGGTTGTAATTGCTCACCTGGAAGTAATTGTTGTGGAAAAATAGCTGCAGTATGTAGCTGCAGTATTTCTCCACATGGTTGGACTTCATTGTCTAACCCAACAATTTGCCTGTCAGTTAATCAACCCAAAAATCAATGTATGCTCTTAGCCATTATTAGTAAACAGATGTCATTTTTTTGTTTGTATATGAGATTCAACCCCTTGGGAGTACTGTGGGTAATTATCCATGGATCAAAAATTGTCTTCTAACATGAATTGCTTTCATCTATTCCAAAGAATATTCAGTAAAAACTTTTGTCTCAATTCACAGGATATTTAAAAGTGCACTGCAGCCTGAGAGACAAAACCAGGACCATGGTATGGATCCTGGGGACAGAAATTACTGCAAAAAAGTCCTGAAATAATGCTTTTATTCCAGGTAAAATGTTAATCCCATATCCTAAAATACTCCTTATTGTGTCAAATTAGCACTACGTGTTTTCCTTTCTGAAACACTCGCTACTAAAACATTTATTTAAAGTAAATATTTACCATATGCTATTAAATCCATGCATTTTCTCATTTAATAATTAATATTTTTATGAGCAGCAGTGTAATGTCAGGAGTATTTAACAGTGACAACTTTATGATGTTGATATAATGTGCTGTGCATGATTTTCTCATTGCAAAGTTATTGTGGTATAACCTGAAAGGTCTGGGTCAGTCTTTGAAATATGAAGAAAATAAGGATGGTGTTTATAGAATAAAGGAATTATTAGCAACTATTTAATCTTCTAAGTGGATTAGAGAAAGCAGTTTTAATGGGGCGTTTATTGTAAGGCTGTTTAATTTTGTAAAGAAGTGGATGTGTGTGAGAGCATCGTTAAAATTCACACTCCTTCAGTGGCTTTTGGGTTGGCTGAATGATGTTTCAGACTGTGGAGGTCTAAGTGGCATTGAACCTCTCTGAGGAATTCTCTTTTTTCTGTCTGATGCACAGGACTCCATGGTGTAAAACAAGGCCCAAGATTATATTTGTAAGGCCTTCTCTTTTTTTGGTGGGAGGTGAGCAGGCTCCTTGGCAAGCTCTGGCTTTGGGGCACACTGGGAGAGCCTCCTTCTCCCCAGAACATTTGGGTGGTAGTGGCAGGATGAACATTTCACTTTGTTTTTAGATTTCCTTGTTTTATAAAACCTAACAATGGTTCCTATCTTATTGGCAAGATTTTGCAGTGCCCAAGATGGATTTGCTTTGCTCTGTTTGAAGTTGAAAATAGCCATATAGAATTTTGGGTCTTGTAGCAAGTGGTATCTTTGTACCCCTAGTTTCCTATGGGTGACATTTTAAAAGATTTTACAGTGAACAGCCAGATGAGAAACTGAAAGGATTGGATTCTTAGCCATTATGTGCCATGAAATAAGAGAAAAAAGCTAACTGATAAGTGCAGTTGTGTTTAGACCTCAGGTGGGGATATTTCAAAGCAAATCTCTGCTCAGCTATGCATTTAACACTGATTTTTATTTTGTTTTCTTTCAACACTTCAGCCTTTCATATAGAGAGATATATGTCACAACACAGTGATTAACAGCTGAGTTGTGGAAGTTATGGCAAGGATTAAGAGTGATTTTGTTCCCAGTGCTGAGAAATAAGATCTCTTCAGAATGGCAGCACTGCTTTGATTGATATTGAAGGTATTTTCTGAAAATATTCATTGACATCCAAGAATTTATCATTTAATATGTACCTGAAGTCATCAAAAAAGCTTCTCTTTGTACTTTGGTTAAAGCAATAACTCACTGTAATCTCTAATATATGCTCTCTTTAAAGACACTTGTGAGGTTTGTTATTGAATTTTGGCTCTATTGCAGCTGGAAACACATTTCACATGACTGCACGCTGCAATTCCAGTCTCAGGTTATTTACAACATTCTTCATGCCCATTTGACTGGCAGGCTTTCCCATGTCCCTGCAGCTTGGCTTTTGAGCATGGCAGACAAACAATCCTTTTAGTTCTTCCTCATTCTTCCAGCCCCCTGTGATTCTCCTGTGTCCTGGGAGAAGCTAATGGGTCACCTCTCAGCATTTAGCTCCTTGGGTTTTCAAGTCACAGAGGAGTTTTCAAGTCCTCACATCCCCTAAAAGAATATCAGGTGCAATGGCAGAGCTCTCTCATGGCGCTGTAAAATCTTTGTAATCTCTGTCAGAGGGAAGAGCCTTGAAACAGGGTGTTTTTTTGATGTCAAAAACTGTAATCTCCCTTCTCCAGACACTGATGATCTTCAGGGGATCTCTGTTTCAGGTCTGCAGTCTCTCAGGAGTCATTTTAGAGAGAGGAGAATGATAGAAAAGTAATAGAATAGCTGATAAAAGGGTCAGGCTGCATCACAGAAAGCAAAAAGGAACTAGACTAGAGAGAAAATCAGTAGATATAAGGATGAAAAGATAAACTCCATGATAAAAGAGAAAATGTAGGCATCTGGGGGAAGAGTAAATACAGAGATGTGTTATTAGTATGAAAATGAAGAGAATATAAAGCAGAAATCAGATTAAATCAAATGGAGGATGTTTAAAGAAATCACCTGAAAACTAGGAAAAGAAAGCTAAAGAGAGGTGGCAATATTAGGCATGAAAATGAGCTGTAGGGACCAGCTTAAAATAAAGGGATTAATTTTAAAAAATCCTCTGATGTGTATAAAACTTTGAAAAATGGAACATGGATATCTTGCAGCTCTGTCTGCATGTTCTCTGGAGCTAGTGGTCTTGATGCCTTGAGAGGCTACCTGGAACAGAGGCTGGACAGAGCTAAAGAATAAAGCAAGTATTTATTAAAATTATATCCTCAATGGATCCACCTTGGGCAGCACAAGAACCCAGCCAGGGCTATACCCAAGATGGATGACTGGTGATGAGTTTTCACACTTTTTGTAAGTTTTGGTCCATTTCCATATTGGGGTTAATTGTCCAATTACAGCTTCAGGTTATGAAGCTCCATCCTCCCAGTTTCCTCTCCTCAATTCACTGCTCTTTTACAATTTTTGGGCCTGAACCTGCAATGGTGTCCTTGGGCTAGGAAAGGATTGTTTTGTCTAACTAGACTGTGAAGAGAACTTGCTAACACTTTATATGAAGTTCAGAGTTCTATACCAAAGCAGTACAAAATCTGGAAAATAGGAAAGTTGAAACTTCAGGCATCAATCTCATTCCTTGTAAGCTCTCCTGTCTGCCACTCACTCCAGCAAGGATGACCTTTGTTGTTCCACACTGCATATGTTCTTCTGAGTTCTGTTGGAGCTGCAGTTTTTCCCTTGTCAGTTTGTTCCTTTTGGCTTCTAAATATAGCTTTTATTCCTTTGAACATGCATTATTGGCCTCACACACTGCCAATAGCAAGGAATAGATTGGTACATAAAGAAACCATGGAGGATTACAAAACCACTAGTGTTTTCTCAGGTTAATTGTGTGAGAGAGAGTGAGCAAAATACAGTGTCTAGGCTTAAAGGAATGCTGCTAGGAATACATTTTTTTATTTGTATTCTGAACAACCGTGCAGTGAATGTTCCTGACTTCAGATATATTGGACTTCTATTTTTTTCTGTATTAAGCCATTGACTCCTTCCTGCTGCTGCACAAATATTTTTTGTTGTTAAAAAAAAGTAAATTTTATTTTTTTTAATTTAATCAATTCATAAGAAACTTTAACCATTTAAATATATTTGCACTCTGTCATTTTTAGTCTTTTTATAGATGACTGCCAAGTTTTATTTATTAACTAAATATTGGTTATCATCTAGAACTGCTGCTGCCATGGGCAAAGCTCTTAAGTGTTTGAAGTTAATGCCTGAGACTTCCTCTATTTCTGTGCTAGGCTACTTAGGAACAAAAACTAGCTTTTGTGGGCAGCTTTACTCTGGAGTGAAGTTTGTGGTACAGGAATATTTGCTTAATTTGGGGCTGAATATGCCTTATCCCAAACCTGTGGAGGCACAGCTGCCATCCTGAGTGTTCCTGGGCAATCAGAAGTCAACAGAAGTTTGTGAACATTATTAATAACTTGAATACTGATAGCTCTAGGAAGCAGATTTGCATTAAGGTAGAGGCTCCTGAAGCTAAGAGTTCATACAGTTTTAGTCTCTATTACAATATAACACATTATATGGGAATGTTACAAAAAGTGTGATTCTTACAGGCCCCATTATGCTCACAGCTAGAACTGTTTACTCTGAAGTCTGTTCCTTACTGGTTGTGACAGAAAAAGCACTTTGAAAATCTCAGTATGGATGTTAAATTCCTTTTCCAAAGACACTTGGCTTGGGACAGCACTTTCTGGGGGGAAAATGACCATGCTGGATGTCACTTTGCTGCCTTCCTTGAGTTCTGGCTGCAGTGTGCAGCAGAGGAGGTTTGATAGCAGGGGTTACGACCAGCAGCATCATGTTTGGGCTCAGAGATCTGGATCCTGAGAGGCCAGTGTGAGCTGGGCTTCTCCTCCAGTGAGAATAGCATGTTCTGCAATTAAAGCAAATTTAAAGAGCTGCTTTATCAGTTCTGATGGTTTTTGTCTTCATTTTCCTGTTTTATGTTTGTGTTGGCATTGTGTGCACATATGAGAACACATATTTCTTCCTCTGGCTTTTATTTTTATTTGTACAGTCTGTGAAAGAATTTGTTAACCCTACTCAAAGATAAATTTGAAGAAAAATCACTCTTTCAGCGTTGGAACCCTGGTTACTGAGAATTTCAGACTTTCTGTGCTGCCAGGCACTGACCCCCAAGAGAACACTGCATCGACCTGAGGCCGTGGAGAAGGCTTCCAAAATGGAATGACAGAGCTGGGATTGTGGGTGTGGAGCTTGAATAGAGGTGTGTAATATCACATGGTGGAAAACTCAAGAGTTTAAGGGTTTAAAATATAATAATATTTTATGTAAAGTATATGTATATGTATATGTATAGCAAGATGGAGGTTTTAGGGTCGGTTCAAAATGGAATGACAGAGCTGGGGTTGTGGGTGTGGAGCTTGAATAGAGGTGTGTAATATCACATGGTGGAAAACTCAAGAGTTTAAGGGTTTAAAATATAGTAATATATGTAAAGCAAGATGGTGGTTTTAGGGTGGGTGGTCCTTCTTCTTCACCTTCTTCTCCATGGGTTTGGGTGATTTGGTGTAAATGGATAAAAAGGTCTGTGTTGGGGGCACAGGTTGTTGGGTTAAAAGTAAAAATAATTTGGGTGTAATTTCTTAATTGGACAGGTTATCCTTAAAAGGCCTTGTAAAGAGGGAGATAAGGCTCCATTTTTACTTTGTTAGAGTGAAGTGCTGTAGAACTCATGGTTTGTGAGATTGTAACATGGATAAGAACTAATAAACATCTGAGTCTGAACAAGAAATACCATCTCACACATTTAATCCTGACCCTGGCAAAAAGAAGTTAAGACTCCACATTTCAGTTACATTCTTAAAAAAAAATAGTAAGGAAATTCTTTGGTGAAGAGTACAACCAGCTGTTTATGAGCTACACTGCCATTTTCATACCAGTGATGATTTGGACCTGGCTAGATCCCTGGATGCCCGATTCAACTAAACATTTATTTTCTTCCTTGTGATGAAATTACATCAAATGTCAGTGCTGCTCTCCTGTTCAAGTTTTAGCTTGAGCTATTTGCAAAGGTGCAGGGGTGAACCTTCCTATGAAATAGCACTGAAACACATCCAATGCTCATGGATTGGGATGGAGGAGGAGCTTGGGAGGCAAAAGTCTTCTGGTTGTGCAGAAAACACAGGGTGGATGCAGTTCTTGGTGCTCCATATACAATTTTGATCTGGAGAGCTTAACAAAACAGAGTTTATTTGGATCACCTTTGCACCCTGCAGCTTTGAAAGGAAATTGCTGATGTTTCCCATTTAATTGAGGACAGAAATCTGCAATCTGAGAGCTGTACTGAAGTCATGAGTGCTGCTCAGGTAGCCAGCCAGAATGCCTTTGGATAGCTGCTTCCAGGAAATACCTGGAATTAATAATGAAGGCTGTATTCCAGTTGCTCTCTGAGTGGTAAAGCATGTGATGTTCCCTAAGCCCTCAGCTGGTGATGAAAGTTTTGAGGGTCAGAAAGTTTAAAAACACAATTTATTTCTTAATAGGTAGAATTTATGTCTGAAAACGAAACTCATGTTTTTGTTCTTGGAGAGCAAGTTGATTCTGCAGCCTTTCCTGCCATCAATGGGGACTGCAAAGGCCTCTCTCCCTGAACATGTTATGGAGTTTATAAACACTTCCAATACCTGGGGATTTCTACATCTCCATTGCATTTAAGGAAAAACTGAAGATGGATTTATAAGTCATGCAGTTTCAATGCATAAATCCCATTTCCTTAAAATACCTGGCTAAGAAAGAAATTTGACTGTGCCTTACGAGCAAAAACTTAATAGGAAAAACATTTTGGTTTGTAACAGTTTAATAGAAAGCACCAGCTGAGCCTGATCCATTTAAATGGCAACAGCAATTATTGTCACTGCAACAAATCCTGTTGCTCAGGTAAAGCCTCATTTGTTTAAAACTGTCCAAAAGTTGTTGCTTTAATCAGAAATGTAAAAGTATCCACTATGTTAATCATTGTGTTATGAAGGCAGGAACAGGGGAAGGTGCCAAAGAACATTTGGGACTGTTCTGGTCTGTATTGAGGTATTGGCTTTTAATTCAAGTATTTATTTGTCCTTTATCTATTTGGTGATAGTGGTCATTGGGGGATTTCTTTTGGGCAGTTTAGGAATTCTTTTAGCAATATCAACAAAGCTTATTTGGTGAACTTTTATTTTAAATTCATTTAAGAGTTGTTCCAAAGACAATTTTCCCTTTAATACTGTCATCCAAAATGGAACATTAAAGTAAAATACAGTTATTCAAATTCCTGTATCCATAGACTATAATTAAATTAGCTTAATTATCTCTTTTCTAAAAAGAATTCCTGGAGATTTTTAATGGAAGTGCTGTATGGCTTTGTGATCCTTAAAATGCTGGGTTTATAGAGGGCTGTTGTGATTCTCCATATGACTTTTTCTTTTTTTTTTCTCTAATGACAACAAAGCATAATTCTATTGATGAAAGGCCATTATTACAGAAATCTCCCTCTTAACAAACTCCCAGCATCTGACATGAGAGACAAAATTGTCTGAGGACAACATTTTTCTGTTGAAACACGTGAAGAAGTTAAGTTAATTTTGACTTCTGGAGACGGGGACCCAGAGCTTTTGGGAAAATCAGTTCAGCACCACTGACAGCGCCGCTGTTAACTCCGCCCTGGGGCTGGGAGAGCCGAGCAGAGCCCTGCTGGATGGAAAGTGCCTGGGTGTTTTGGGTTTTTTTTTCCTAGAAGACAAGAATGCTCTGTTATTAGATTGCTGGATCTTTGTTTGCATTGATTTTTCAAAGCAAAGATCACTCTAAATGTAGAGTATTTGAGTGGTCTCTGAATATGAGAACTGCTGACTGTTTCTCTGTCATAAACGACACCTTTTTAATTTGGGCTTCTTAAAAATGCCCCCAGTTTTGCCCATATGCTCTCAGATTCTCCCTAAAATGTTAAGAGCTTTGTATGCTTGTCTCTTTTCCTTCTGTGGTGACATTTTTGGCCTGAGACTGAGCTTTTAAAGAATACTCTTTTGAAGGACTAATCCTTGGTGCCAAGATTGTTTAATTAAAACTCTCTTCATCAGATATCTGTATTTTCTTTGAAAAAATAATAATCTGCCAGAACGATGATTTCAAAATATATTGGTGGAGTATGCTTTAAATATATGATTAGTTTGTAGGCACTTGAAATTTAATTTTACAGTTTTCTCCTATCCCATGAGTTCCCTGCTGTGGCTTAATTGTTACTGGCAGTGAAAATCTGCAATAATCTCAAAGACATCTGGTTCCCTCAGTTTTATTAACTTGAAGCAGACAGGAGCAGATATATTACAGAATACCTATGCCTCAAATACTTGCAATCTTCAAGAATATCAATTATGTCTCATAAAAATGGCTCGACCTTTTGTTCACAAACTGTTTAGCTTTCTTAGTGTTGGGTGAAAAGCATTTAAACCTTGTTTCTGGTGTGAGCTGTGAAAATAACCTGATATTAAGATCACATGGAGTTCGAGAGCTAAATAGGGAGAAGTTAAAGGTCCAGGAGGAATCTTTATTTTTGATTTCTGTAAGACAGAAAGAAAAGAGGAGCTTCTTTGGTGCCTTCTGGCAGAAGTAGCTGGACTCCAGCAGAGCCACTCTGAATGTGGGGAAAAAAAAATAAATTGCAAGAATATTTGATTGTTGAGTGCAAGGTGAACAGGCTTTTCTATTAGAATTGGGCATTCTATCAGGAATTCAAGGTTCTCTAAAGGACTGGTGCTTTCAGAAGTGTGTCCAGGCTGGGGATGTTTGACCCCTGTGATTGTTCATCACCTCCTGGCACGAGGCACCACCTCACACAACAGTCCCAAGCTTGGGGAGAGCTCAGGTGGCCAAAACCAGTCTGTGTGTAAGGATGAACTGCTGAAATTAAGGAAAAATGTGGCAGCCACTTTGCCGGTCCTTGTTAACTTGAGTTGAGGCCTCACAAATGTTTTTTGGGAATTTTTACCTGTAGACCCATCAATAAATGAAAAACAGATTGTCAAGAAGCCCTGCACTGAACCAGTTGCATTTTCTTAAGTTGGCATAACTCTTCTTTTCCTCATCCTTAGGACTCTTTTGCAAAACCCATCTAATCTCACCCTCCTGTGCCTGCATTTTGTCTGCAATGCCACTATGTGCTGATATTTTCTGTAAATAAATGAAATACTTGCAAATGTGACTGAATATCCAATGGAAACCATTGTGGTGACCAAAACACATCATTTCTTAACCACCTTTTCAGCATAGCATAGGCACATATCATCATTTAAAATGCTTTGGCTTCCCGAGTTGTTGTTGTTGTTATCATCATCATCATTATTATATTATTTCTGAGTAATTATTATTAATTATATAATCATGGGTTTCTCTTGCTGGAAGTATTGGAATGGTTAAATAGAAATACATACTGAAAGAGCATTACATTTATATAGATATATATTTTAACACACTGATTTTTTTCCTAAGTGCATTGCAAAGCCTTTTGGAGTAATAAAGCATTTTAAAGCTGTTCCACACTAGGTAAGCTATATTCATTATTTAAAATGAACAAATAATATTGAATGGCAGCAGAGAGTTGTATTTAGTCTATAAAAGGCTGTGTTAATGGGGACTGTTGTTAGCACTCATGATGAAAACAAGCCTGTTTACTTGAGGTGTGAATCAAAAAAATAGGCAAAAAATGTTCTGTATTAAAACAGACTCAAAAGTATTTGATTTACTGGGGGAACAGGACTTTTGTTCAGGAAAATATTCAAAAAAAGAAAGTAGGCTCATCATCAAGGCAGGTGGGTTAATAGATCAAAGGTTGCTGTTTTGTTCTAACTTAGGGTGAAATACCAGATTCCTTATTTCTGTAGAGCATTTTGCTGTACATTATCTACTCTTTGCTTTTTTGGTGTTTCAACTTGTATTTATTACAGAATCCTAGAAAGCCATACAGCACAACCTCGGCAGGAGCTGTTTGGCTCTGGCACAGCATCTGCTTGTGCTTCCTTTATGTTCTTTTAATGTTTTTTGAGAGCTGCCTAAGAAAATTTTAGGAAGTAGAAATTCTTTGAGCACTTGAGAATTCCTTTTTGAGTTTAGAATATTTAAAATTCTTTCTATATTATAGGCATTATTCCCTGAAACCAAGTCAGAAATGGGAGAAATTAACCTGAGTGCAAAGAGGGAGGTTTTGGTGACTGCCCAGGAGTCCAGACCTTTGTCCTGGGAGGACCCCACAGATTCCCACTCATGTCTTCCAGGACATTGAGGTATCTGCAGAGGGAGGAAGCATGGTTGGTAGCATTTGTGCTTGGAAAAATAAGGTAAATCTCTTGGTAGTAAGGAAAATGCACCAGTGTTGTGAAACTCATGGGAAGATGGAGGAAAAGGCACTGCTGTGCACAGATTCAGCAGAATTTAATGGTTTGGAAATCTGGAGCACCCACTGTAATAATTTGCTAAAGTTGGACAGGAATAAAACTTAGGCAGGAAATGTTACTGGTGTTGCTGCTACTTGTGTCCACTAACTCAGACCTTTAAATCACAGCAAAATAAATAAAGTATAAAATAAAATAGGATAAGAGCAGCAAAGCACAGTTCTGCCTACTCAGCTACTTGTTGCTGTAATAAAGCAGATGGAGAGGACAATATATTGAATTACTTTGTGTGCAGAGACCCTGATGTATTTTCCCCCATTTTTTCCTTTCTGTGTGTTTTATTTTCTGATAGTGCTACCTCACAAATGCCATTTCAGTATCTACTAAATGTTGCATTTGGCTGGGAGAATTTACTCCAATTCTAATCCATTCACTGCTCACGCATTGGGTGTAACATGAGAGACTTTCTAGCACATTAAATCAAAATCAATGACAGCCCAAACTTTTCTTCCATCTTTTTCTTCATTTGATGTTGTAATGATTGCTTCAGGAAAGCACATTTGAAATGAATGTGAAAATAGCAGGATGTTCAAGCAGCAGGATGAGTTTGGGATAGGGAACAGCTGAATCAGCACCAAGTGTTGATAAGGATATCTATTATATATTATATTATATAAGTGTACTATTATATTATAGTATATTAATAATATGTTCTATATTATAATTTATACAATATTATGGTATATTATAATATATATGCTAATATTTACTATATTATACTATATATTATTCATCTAGTATATTAATAATATATAATATAGTATATTAGTACTATATTACAGTATACTATTATATTATGTAAGGATGCACTGTGTATTTTTACAGTTTTAAAGAAGTCCAGAGCAATATTTTTAATAATTATCTGCTTCTGTGAAAGTGATGGTAAAGCCACAATTTTTAAAACAAATGGAAGAATGCTTAATATTTATTAACATGGGGCTTAATTTTATAATTTATTATTTGCCATTGCGTTCCCTGCTGATTAAACTCTTGCATGAACTGTTGTTCAGAGTGTGATTTGTTTCTAATAGGCATCAGACTGCTCTTTACTCTGTTTTATCTTCTTTTTTCCCATAAAACTGGTAGATTGAGATGCTGGCAGTGTCTGTCAGGTGGACTACAACTCATTAGCAGTCCACTGAGATAGATCTTCAGAAGCTGCTGTGGCTTGGTGGTTGGAAAAAAAGGATTAAGATTTGCTTCCAAAGGCAGGCAGAAATTGGCACTAACAGGTCACAATACTTGGTGTCGTGGCTTGAACAAACTCACCCAAATTGTGCTAATTCTGTACTGGGGGGGGGGTTAATCTGGGATTATCCTGTATAATCACAGGCCACTTGAGGTTTGAAATGAGATTTTCATGCTGTACTTGGCTTTTTTTTCTGCAGCGTTCAGCCTGTGGTTCCCTTTGGAGGTGAACACAGGTAAGGAGATGGAGCAGGAAAGATTCCATGTGCAGCTGGGAATGTGGGAGAGAGCCCACAGGGGTGAGGGGAACAATTTCATCCAGGTTAAATAACTCTCTGGAGGAGTGGAAGTCTACACAGGAGGGACAGACTTACCTGAATTCAAAAAAGTGATTAAAATGATAACACTTAAAAGGATGTGGAATTGTTGTTAAACCTAAGTAAATATCTTGCAGGCAGAATGGGGACTATCCAAGAATCCTGAACCAGAAAAACAGAGTTAACCTACTTATCAAAATGTTTTGAAAAGTAAACACCAGAAATAAAGTGTCATTGTTAAAGAGCAGAACAAGGGGGCTGTAAGAAGCAGGAAGATACCCTGCCAGGAGGTGAACCTGTGCTCAAGGGGGATGATACAATGGCTGGTGACTCCAGAAGGTTAAACATAAAAAAAAGGGGGGGAGGGAAGGTGAATAATAAATCCATATTTTTCAAATACATCAGAATTAAGAAGCTAGAGAGTAAGGCTGATAGATGATCAAGGTGTAGAAGGAACACTCAGAGAAAATAAGCCCACAGTAGAAACTTAATCTTCATTTTTACTCCCGTGTTCTTCGCCCAGTGTTATCAGGCAATGGAAACCTTTCCAATAAGATGACATAAATTCTGAAAGCTTACACAGCTTTCAAGAGCAGTTCAAAGAAATGAATGGGCGAGGAACTCTTTTAGGGCTGATAAATACAAAGATGTTCTCTGCCTCGAAATTTGCCTGAGCTGCACATCACAGGATGCTGGGAGAATGCACCGCAGTAATCTTACTTACATTTCCTGAAAATTTCCTTGAGCCCCCTCTTACTGCCTTGTTCTCCTCTCCCTTGCCTGGAAAGCTTTGCTGAGGGATTCAGCTGCATCAGGATCTCAGGACACTGGAGCAGTGGCAGGATCTGAAGTGTCAGAGTGTGGTATTCACATTCTCTGAACAGAGAGAGACATAATTCCCTCTCCCAGGATTTTTCCTGGGGAAGGCAGTGAGAAGCTCAGAGAAGAGGAGAAAACAATTCTTATCTCTATCCACTGCTCCTGTTGTTGGCACATGTGGAATGTGTTATGGAGATTGTTTACCCAAAGTGATTTGTTAATTGGACACTGGTGAAGGTTGTTTTGATTCCTTGGCCACTTGGGTCAAAGCTGTGTCCTGGCTGTCTCCAGACAGTCACAGGGTTTTTCTTTATTATTCTTTAGTATAGCATTGATTTAGTATAGTATAGTATACTTTAGTATAGTATCTCTTTAATATAGTATAGTATTAGTGTAATATAATATAGCTTAATAAAGAGTTTGTTCAGCATTCCTGAATCACGGAGTCAGAGCACGTTATTCTCTGGCTGGAATCTCCTTCTGCTGCATCAGAGGTGTTCAGCACCAGGCAGTTTGCTCTCTGATCTTCTCCCAGATGCATCTTCCAGAGCTGCTGTGATGCTCTGGGGTGCAGAGGGATGGCACGGAAGCGCATCAGCCACACTAGAAAGGAGGTGTTTTGGGAAAGGGAGATTGCTTTTGGGCTGCCTTGCAGCCCCTAAAGAAGTAGTCAGTTCTCAGCCAAAAAAAAACCTGAAAAACCCCAGGTGTTGGAATTTTGGTTCTTGAGAATTTTAGATTTTTTGTATTGATGGGCATTGATTTTTAAGAAAATATTTTATTTGATTTGAGGTTGTAGAAAATATTTTTAGACTTAAAGGATAGAATTAAGATTATGAGTTTGTATTTTAAATAAAAAAGTGTAATATTATATGATAGAAAATTTAGAGTTTAAAAGTTTTAGAATATGATAATATATGTATAAGATAAAAATTTTAAAGTAGTAACTATTCCTTCTTCTTCACCTTCTTCTTCGTAAATTTAAGTAGTAATACATAATTAAATAAAAAAATCCGCATTACAAACCACAAGTAATTAGTTACTAAGCTAAAAGTAAAAGTAATTTATGTACCATTTCTTAATGAAACAATTTATCTTTAAAAACTGTATTAAAAAATATAACTCCATTTTTAACTTATTAAGATAAAATATTATAAAACTCACAATTTATATAAATATAAACAATATATAATAAATAATATACAGACATATATAACATATAAATATATATAAATAGAATATTTTGCCAATATAATATAGATATATAATATAAATAAAAATTAATAAACATCTAAATCCAAACAAAAAAATGCCATCTCACAAAAACAACCCCAAAAAAATTCAACATTAAGTGGCGTTTTGTGTGAGGATGAACTCATGACCCTGGTATGGACTGAGTTGGGTGGATGATTCTGGGCTGTGCTTGTTGCCAGCAGCATTTACCTGTGCCAGGTACAGCTCCTGCCCATCAGCAGAGCGAGGGAGGAGCTGCTGCCTGCCCAGGGCTGGATCACACAGTGACGTATGGAGGTGCTCTGCCACCACCTCTGCTGTAAACTGGGTGGTGGCACTGTGGGGTATGGCCTGATGGAGCTAGAAGAAGTGACATTAGTTTCACTTGCTGATAAATTAGTAGAAAACTCTGGTGTAGAACTCGAGATTCTGCTTTTCTAAGCAGTGTTTGGTATTTATTCTAACACTACTTAGTCTATTAGACTGCAGAGAAACTCACACATTTCACTTATTTCAGGACAGATTACAGTTGAACTATGGGATATTTCCTAGAATTTCCTGTGGGAAATGGATTTGTAGAGTTCTCAGGGTCTGACAGAAGGCCCACACAGTGTGCATCCATATGCAAACTTTGAGACAAGAAATGCTGACTTAGAAATGCCATGGAATAGCACAGACATTGCTGAGAGAGAAATGGAGCTAGAAAAACGTTTCAAAGGATGGCCTTGCAAATAAGACTGGATACTTTGGAGAAATAGAACAGTGAAAGATGCATTGTAGTGGGACCCACGAGGGGTAGTTTTAGATGATTGGCTTTAAGGCATCTACAGCATGGCATGGCAAAAAGCTGACAGGCCAAGAAACACTTACAGTGCATTGTAATTAGGAAATAGTTGGCTTCTGATTGTGATGGTGTGAATTATAACATCTGTATTGTCTCACCCTTCTCATCAGACTGAAAATGGAATAAAAGTTTTCAAAACACCTCTCAGTTGCCCCATCTCTGGGTCAGAAAAGGGTGTTGTCTGACATTTACCTATGTGCTGATCATTTTGGGCTGCTGTGGAAGACGTTGCAAAGACTGAGCAAGCAGCTCTTCTTCATGACTCTATTTCCAAATAAACCTTGTACTACTCAGCACTAGGATCATTCTGCTTGGGAATCTTACATGCAGATAATCTCCACTAAAATCTGATACCTATTCCCTTGATCTTCATTGCTCACTACATTTGCCTATTACATATTTTGTATCTTAGGTGAGTAGATTTGTGGAAGTCAGGGACCAGAGTATGTCTGAGATGGTGGACCCATTTCTGCTCATGACATGCTGATCAGCAAAATATTTAATTTTCTTATTTATATCTTAGTAATGTAGAGTACAGAAGTGAAAGAGGATGTTGAGCTCTTGCTGTCACCTTCTGCCCTCAGTTCTCTGAGAAGTGATGTACAACATTCAGGCCAAAAGTTCAGATTTATGATGTTTCACAAAGGGTTGAGTAGGAATTAAATGAACATATTCAGACACTTTTTAAAAGATAGTGGCTTTTATCTTGTGTACTCATTTGGATATTTCAGCTAGTTTAGGGTTTATTATAGATGTACTTAAGTTATTTTCTTGATCCAGTATTGATGGAAATCTTTTATAGACAGGAAGTAAAAGAAGAAAATTGTTTCTAACGGTGGTTTTCCAATTTCAGCTTGCAGAAAGTGACTCTGAAATCACCAGCAAGTCCTTCTAACCCCAAACCATTCATTTGATGTGGACATTACAGGAATTTTTCAATGACAGGTTAAGTTAGGAGCACACAATTCATTTCCATTAATTGTTAATTTTGAAGAAAGGAGTTCATGAAATTAAACCATTTGGCTTCTTGGGAATGAGGCATTTATAGATGATCATTTACCATGCACCAAAGAGTGTTTTTAAACTTTTGTAAATGAAAATCAACGAGTTCTAAGGTAATGATTGATATTTGCTGAATAACATGTACCTTCTGCTAATTTTTGGATGCAGATATTGTGATTATTCTCCAACTTTGTGCCCATCACATTTAATTGATTTCAGTGGCACTGCATTGGGTTCACGTCAGTGTAACTGCTTACAAGTCCAAAGACATAGTTGCAAAGATATTCTCAGTTGCCTTAGAGTTGGGAGAGAGCAGCATTTGAAATGTTAAAACTTAAACAATTTTGTTATTAAGCAGGCTGTTCTGAGATTTGTTATGTGCTGTTGTACCAAAGTTTGAAGGCTGGGAATTGTAAATGAAATTTTGCTGCTGGGCTTTTTCCTGGCGCTTTCCTTGATTGTTGTAGGAAAGGGACTAAATGAGGAAAATGTACAATTTTAATCTCTTCATTTGACAGTTACCAGACAGTTATCTGGTATTTGAACTGCAGTTACAAGCAAATGAATGCGAATATTTTTGATTTGTATGCTATTAGATAGATAGATAGATAGATAGATAGATATTGAGACTACAGATGAGATTTTAATACTTATTTAACATGTTCAGGGTATCTCACCCTAATCAAACAGTGGAAATTCTTAATTCACATTGACTTCAGTGCTTAATCCAATATGAATGTTGTGCATCACCTGCTAGTGTAAGGAAATAATATTCTCTGTATCACCATAGTGACATAGAAGTGCAGGAGGACCTAAGGGAAAAACTCTCAGTTATTTAGAGATTTGTGCAGGCCAGGGAATTTTCTGCACTGTTCTGAAGCAGTTGACCAGGGAGCTCACAGATCTCTCTCTTGCTTTGTTCAGGTTAATACTGTGTGTTTACTGATGCACATCTGCAGCTCAATAAGTGCCTTTGCACCAGTCAATTCTTACATATTCATCCCCTGGCAATTCCTTTCTGAAATCCACATCCCATATTGTCTTCTACACCTCAGTAACTGCAAAGTGGGAAGAAATAATTGGCTTGAATAAAACGACTTTTTCAACTCCTTTGTTAGTTACTGTCTGAATGACCACTGTCAGTGCTTTCAAAGCAGCATCAAATAGATTAATATAAATTATTGCCAGTGGTGGTTCAGCCTGGCCTGGCTCAGCACAGAAATGCAGCTGGAGCATTCGTAAAATCAGTTCTGGTTCATGCAGTCATAAAAACTGTTCTTACTGCTCCTCAGCCATGAATTTCTGCAGGGTTTTCCATTGCTCTACTCAGTCTCTGAAGATGAAAATGGGAGAGAGGCTGCTTTCCTTCTGCCCTGGGCTCTTGGTGGTTTCCAGGTGAGGTCAGAAGGGCACCTATTGATTGCCAATGTGAGTGGGTGCTAAATCAATTGGAAAACCTGGGCACAATGAAGAGTCATAAAATTAAACCTTCACCTGACTGAGTATGAATAGTGATAAGTGCTCAAGCAGAGGTCATGAGTGACAGAACTATTCACCTATGCCAGCCACTGGGATAAATTATGCATTTTCCAATTAATGTTTAATAAATGTCACTATTAAATATGGAATTCAAAACCACGGCTAAGAAAACAGTGCCATCGTCGTCTTCGGGCCCATTTGGAAGGAGTGCATTATGAATGTTGGTTATGGAGTGAAGTTTTGAAAAATAAATTTTTCAGCAACCATACCAAATTTATGTAGGTCTAAATACCTCTGGAAGCAGAGCTCTTGTTCAGAGTAACTCATCATTCTGATTGGAAATAAGATGATTTATGTTTTAATTCTATACAGATAACAAAATTAAAATAATAGAGGATTATTTAATCTGTTTGAATTTAAAGCTGGCTAGACTTCAGTATCAGTGTTTGCCTCTTTTCCTCCAGCTACTCCTTCCACACCCCTGCAGAGCCCTTGCCAAGGTGTGTCCATCTGCCTTCTCCTTGGACCACCCTGTCTTCTTTCCACCTGAAACTCTCCTGCTGTCCTCCCTTCACTTGGCAACTCATCCCACACACTCAGTCCCTGCTCATCTGCCTGCTCTCTGAAGAAGTTCCTGGGAAGGTTCTGCACCTGCTGCAGGAATATCCTGTTTGTGGGAAAAGCAGGGAGAAGGTAGTGCCACCAAATACCCTGGAAACTCCATACCCCCGTAGCTGCAGCTTCTTCTCTGAGGGAACAGATGGAACCTAACGGGGTGAAGGTGTCTTGCTCCACATAACCTGATTGTGATTCAATTTTATGAATAAAAGTGAAAAACCGAGTGTGCAGCTCCAATATAGGTAATGGCATCTGATGCTATGTTTATTTTTGTTTGGGTTTGGCTCTGGGAGGAGAGTGATTTTAAACATTTTGGACTGCCACAGAAATACCATCTGTAGCTCTCTCTAGGTTTTCTAATAGTTTCCAGGTCACTGATCACTTTTGGTGGGGGAGGTCTAAGCTGAAGAAATTGCTCAGAATTCATCTCACCCTTACCACAGGATTAATGAAAAAGGGAGGAGCTATACCAGTGACAAATGCCAAATGCTCAATGAAAGGTTTGATTTGACAAAGGTTTTGTCAGGGGCTCACATACAATTCAGAAGAAGGTTATTTCTTTTTTCATCAGAAAGCAGGAGTAAGTGTAAGAATGTAAATTTGGTTTAATTCCAATTAATCTTTTGCTAAAGTAAATCCTGAAAAAGTGGAGACAAGACATGCAGTTACTACTCTATAACTGCACTAGTATGTGGCTTCTTAATGAGCCACCTGAGGGAGGTCTTGCCTGTTGATGAATAGTTTATACTTTTAAAATGTGTTAGGCACTTGACTTCTTGCTCCATAGGGAGTTACACAGATGGCTGAACTTCCATCAGGGGAATATACTGATATTAGTCAAGAGATGCTACAATGACTAGGGATTTCTTTAAAGCTCCCTGTATCCCAAATTTAAAAGAAATAAAAAATAAAAACAAACCAAACCAAAACAACCTTCTGTTGAGATGTTTTTTATTTGGGTCACAAGATGTTCTTCATAAACTCACAAGTAATTTTCATCACACAAACCAACCTTTAATCCAGGAGAAGCACTACCAGGTGAGCTCTTATTGCAATTTTACAGAAAGAAGAGAGTTACAAGCAAGGGAAATTTTCTCCTTTACTGTTCAAGAACCAGCTCCTGAGTGGGATGCTGACCCAGTGGGAGCAGTCTCAGTGCAGCTTGTGGCACTGCCTTATCACTCACCTGTTTGTGATCTGGGGGCTCTGCCTGAAGAGAACAGGATGGTGATGAGCAGAGGCACATGCAGTTCCTGCAGGTGTGGTAGCAGGGTGCACTCTCAGAGCTCTGAAGTCTAGAATCCAGTCCTCAGAGTCCTACAACCACGTGTGAGTCAAGCTTGGGAGGTGTCTGCTGTGAATGTGCTACTCAGATTGCTCCTTTGGGCTTTTTAGCAAGGGCTTTACTTCTGATAACTTTTGAAAGCCTAAATGCCGGGGGAAATGCCCAAGTTTACCCCTGGGAAATGTTACATGGATGTGTATATATAGATTTTTTTGTTTCACTTTGTGAGGAATGTAGTTTCAGAATTTGAAGAAACCAATTTTCTCGTGCTGAGCTTTGTTATGGAGTTACATAAACCATCCATCATGCAAATTCCAAATACATTAAGCTAAGTGTTTCAGGCTAATTGACAATGTTCCATTAATTTCCACTGCTGAATAGGATCTGGAACATTTCTAATGCAGTTATTTTTCCTTCCAACTCGTGCATCACAACAGCCCTCTTAGTGCTGCTTTTGGTCTGTTCTCTTCCAATTTTAAGAAAGATATGTTATACAGCAGTAATTTATCAGGTTTTTAGCTATCTGTCTGTACTGGGGAATTGAGTTTGTCTGCTCACAACAGGACCTTAAATTATTTCTTTCATTACCCTACATTGGTCTGTTGTCTTGAGATAATTATAGTAACACAGGATATGTAAGGACAGAGAAAATTGTCTGTAAGTCAAACAACTTCTGTTGTCTATAAAGAGGAAAAGAGAGAAAAGGTCCAAACCAGCTGTTGTTAGTTTCGTAGTTTTGAAATTTTGCTTTACCTGAAAATCATTGTCAGAGAAAAAGCTGCAGTGCTGAGAGGAAAATTATGGAGAAATGGCCTTGACATTTAGAAAGTAGGTCCCAAGCCTTTTAAGTGATAAGTGAGGATGTAACTTAAGAATGATGAATAGCCATAAAGGCCATCATTGATTTTTATTTATTTTAGTTTTTTAATAGCATTTTTATGCTGATTTGTTGAAGACCACAAATTAGAAATATGTGCTGGTTAAATGTATACTTTTCTTCTTTGTGAAAGTCCAAACAGCTGCCACAATATTTGCAAATTTGTACATTGCTGTAATACCAACTCTTTGAATAAGGGTAAGAAAAGTTGATTAAGATCAGATACCATTGAAATCAGTTGGAGAGCCTCCAAAACAATTTAGACACGTGATAGTATTGCTGAGAAAGTTAAAATTAATAGCATTTTGTTAATGGAGGCCATGTTCAAGTAGTTATAGTGCAATGCTCTGGCAGATCCCCATCAAGCTGAAGAAACGGGAAGAAAGAAAACATGCTTTCAAATATTTTATTTTGCTAAAGTTGCTCATTTTGTTTTGCTTCTCTTTGTGATGCTAATGAAGGGCACAAAATAAGTAGCAGATTCTGATTTTCCTTTCCCTAACCCTGTTGAATCACGCCTTAACATACAATGGCCACATGGAAATGGGCTGAAATCAGTTACAGAATAATATATTACCCTCAGTAAGAATGGAGTTAAGCTGCAGCTTTATTAGCGGCAGTAAGAGCAGTGTGGAGTTTATTTTAGTAATGGATTTCTCTGAAACATCTGCTGTGCTGGACTGATGGGGCCAAAGTCTGGAGCTGCAATCTCAGTGAACTTTGTCACTCAGTAATATAAGAGTGAACAAATTCTCTGTTTGAATTGTGCACAAATATCTGAACATACCTACAGTCACTTCTCTAGAAGAGAATAAATCCTTTCTGGGCAACGCCCAGCCATGTTTCTCAAGGTTAGAAGGGTTCTCTTGGCTAGTGCTTTCTCTTTGCAGCACTGGGAAGGTGAAACACCAAAGACAAGGCTGTCAAGACAAAATTTTGTAACGTATTTGTCATGCTAACATTACTTGGTAAAGGAAGGTACTTACAGGCCACTGTGAAAGTTTATTTTCATTCTTTAGCAATGTTTTACAAAGAAATTCTCCTTAAATGCTTTTAGGCTTTCAAAATGGTATGGATTTTGTGAAACTTCAGGTAAACAAGCTGAAAAGAATATTTTGCAGCTTGTCTTCTATGAAGGAGGGTACGGCATAAGAGAAAGCAAACATGATTGGCAGAGCTTTTGTACTCTTTCTCTTCAAAAACCTTTAAAAAATAAAAAAAAAAAAAAAAGCTGAGTGACTGAGTCATATTCAGTAGACCAGAAAGAAAATTTAATCTCCTTTGTACTCAAGTGCATGGATCAGTTACAATGGGCACTTCAGTAGGCTTGTGGGCTGGGGCAGAGCCAGAGCTGCCCATCACTGGCAGCAGGAGAATATCCTCATTCCCAGAGTTCTTCTGCAGCCCTTGGGAGTTCAGCTATCCCTCTCTGCTGCAAGGGAATTTTCCCCCAGAAAACCGGGGTGAAACTTGTAACTTTCTGTTCAGATATTCAGGTAGTGCTTCCAGAAATGCTGAGTTCCAGGTTCAAATGACCAGGAGTTGCATTTAAGGTCAGTAGATACCACTGGCTTAATCTCCTCACGTGGACACAGGTGAACTCTAATTACCTTCATAAATAGCAATTTTGTCTACAAAAATAATATAGCACTGGGGGGAGGGAAACCAGATTAATCCTTTTGTAGCATAATAATCACAAATATAGGCATATTAGTGTGTGTGTAACATAATACAGATGTAATAGAATCAAAAGGGAAGCTTGTGTTCCACAGCTAGGCTGGCAAGAGCCCCCACCTGAGGGTGTGAATATCAAATACTTCCACAACACTTTGTGATTTCTCTAGACCCATCAGCACTGCCCAAAGTTCTTGATAATTTTTTTTTGTGCTTCTAAAGAAATATGTTATTTTCATGCAGGCATGTACGTATAAAAGTATTTTAAGCAGGTGTTATGGGCTGAAAGCAGGTGACAA
Organism: Pyrgilauda ruficollis; assembly: GCF_017590135.1. Classification (NCBI taxonomy): domain Eukaryota; kingdom Metazoa; phylum Chordata; class Aves; order Passeriformes; family Passeridae; genus Pyrgilauda; species Pyrgilauda ruficollis. Next base: position 662,770 of record NW_024510210.1, on the reverse strand, counting down.
GCCCTCCAATTGATGGAAGAGTAATCTCCTTTCTGGAAAATAGTTCAAAAGCTTCTCAACATGTTTGGGCTCTGGCATATTGGCCTATTTCTCTGCTAACACTTCAGTTACCATAACTGTTTGGCAAAGTGAGACAAGCAGGTGTTATGGGCTGAAAGCAGGTGACAAGCCCTCTAATTTATGGAAGAGTCATATCCTTTCTGGAAAATAGTTCAAAAGCTTCTCAACATGTTTGGGATCTGGCATGTTGGCCTATTTCTCTGCTAGAGACTTCAGTTAACCATTTGGCAAAGTGGGAATATGCTCTGTGTTATAATATGAAGGTGTAACACCATTCACTTTCCATTTCATTCCATGTATAGAAGAAAGAGCTTTCTTAAAAATTCCACTCTGATCTTTAGCCTGATTCATTCTCCTAAATGTGTTTCAGAACATTTTTGTGTAAATTATTCAGGAGAATACATTCTCTGGCCTCAGATTTTGAAGATAAACCCTTAAATATCAGATAATGCTTCCTCCTTCCCTTCCCTCACTGGAGCCTGGCATGTCTGCAAACCAACTCAAATCCACTGTGCTTGCTGGTAAGAGGTTCTGTCCTCTGCACTTCTGGGGACTGACTGTGTTATGGCCTTCAGCAACGAGGAAACCCATAGGGAAAGAGCTACACTGAATCCCAAACCAGCTGGCTGCTCCAAGGGACAGGAGGTTAAGCTCTGTTGGAGCCTTTCCTAATCACACAAGCCAGGATGGAAGAGAGAAAACTGCCTGCTACCTAAACAGACTCCTAAGCTCAGCATAAAGGCTCCAGGAGCAGGGTACAAGCTGTGCCTTGTGCAGAGGGGACAGAAAGGGCTGGGTGATGGAACCCGGGCTGCAGGAACCAGCGTGTATCCCTGCAGGCGTCAGATGAGGCCATTGTCAGTGCAGGCACCCCCAGCACAGGGAGCAATGTGCTCTGCCTCCATGATTCAGAAGGCTGAACAATTGTTTTATTAAAACTATACTACATTACACTAATGCTATATTAAATTACATACTAAAGAAATGGTATACTATAGAGATACTAAAGAGTACTAAAGAATATTAAAGAAAAACTCGTGATTCTCTGAGACAGCCACATCGCTTGAAACAACTTTCACCAGGGTCTAATTAACCAAATCACTTTGGGTAAACAATCTCACATTCCACATGTGCCAACAACAGGAGCAATGAATAGAGATAAGAATTGTTTTCTGTTCTTCTCTGGGGTTCTCACTGCCTTCCCCAGGAAAAATCATGGGAGAGAGAATTATGTTTCTCTCTGTTCAGAGAATGTGAATACCACACTCTGACACTTCAGATCCTGCCACTGCTCCAGTGTCCTGAGATCCTGATGCAGCTGAATCCCTCAGCAAAGCTTTCCAGGCAAGAGAGAGGAGAAAAGGCAGTAAGAAAGGGTAAAGTGAAATCATTCACGGCTGTGAAAGCACAGTGTTAAAAACTGGAACTGAATATTCATGCTGGGAATGTTACTATCATCCAGGCTTTTAGGGGACTGCCTGAATGGGTGAAATGAATTCTTTTTCCATTTAACTCCGTGGCCAAATTTACTTGCTTTAGTAGGAATAGGATTAAAGTCTTTGATAACAGAATTTCCTGAGGAAGGAAAGTATAGCGTGGCCATGGACAAATCTAATAATTTTTCTGCTCTAATCATCTTATGCCTCAAAGAGGAACTTCTACCCCAGGGGGGCTGGTATTTACATAATTGTAATTTATTGGGTAAAGAATTTTCCTAACGCAAAGAAACATCAAAGTGTTTGTCTTTGTCAAGTTCCAGAACAATTTTCAAGTTCACATGGAAACCAAAGGTAAAGGAAAATATTCCTTTTAGACCAATTAGACAGAAATGGCATGCAATATTTGAAATCATATAGGCTGTTTGAGTATTTTTAATGGAATGCAATTAGCATTTTGTGATGAGCACTTATCAGTGCTGTCTCTGGCTGAGGGGGTGGGCTGGTATTTACATAATTGTAATTTATTGGGTAAAGAATTTTCCTAACGCAAAGAAACATCAAAGTGTTTGTCTTTGTCAAGTTCCAGAACAATTTTCAAGTTCACATGGAAACCAAAGGTAAAGGAAAATATTCCTTTTAGACCAATTAGACAGAAATGGCATGCAATATTTGAAATCATATAGGCTGTTTGAGTATTTTTAATGGAATGCAATTAGCATTTTGTGATGAGCACTTATCAGTGCTGTCTCTGGGTATAATATATATCAGTGCTGTCTCTGGCTGAGGGGGCGGTTTGCTGGAGAATCTGATTAAAATAATTGGTGATGTATTTGAGCAGGGTGCTTGTGCTAACTTTATAGACAAGGCAGTGCTTGTGTAAAAATGAGCTTTTCCTAGCATTAAAGTTCTCTCCAAAGAACAGCATTGGGCATTGTAATTTCAGTAATTCTACTAGAGTATATCTGTTTAGGTGAAATACTGATTATCTGTTACCTCAGGCTGCAATAACTCTAGCTGTGCTTCTTTTTAGTATGAAACTGTGGTGTTGTTTATTTAATACTTTCACACATCTCTTAAAATATAATCCAAGTAACTTAACCTACCGATGAAGCTCCATTTGTTGTACAATAATGTCGAGATATTCTAAAGCCATGAATTACTCAAGCTTAATTGATTTAGCTTCCTAAAGATTTGGGAACTATTTTGCTGTTTCTGCAAGCAGGAAAAAGCAGCACTGGAAGCCCAGGCTTAGGAAATGGCGTGAGATAGATCCCCAAATTCAACCACAGCCTCTGGCATTCAGGTTTTGCCACAGCCACAGCTCCTGAGTTTCCAGTGCGGAGAACATCAGGAGGACCTGGTGTTTTGCTGTAAGGAGAGGAAGGAGGGCTGTTGGGAAATGTCTTTTAATTTTAGGAGGAAGGGTGGCAGAGAGATGACGCAGCAGGTGCAGGTGGCACGGAGGAGCGGGGAGCAGCTCCAGGAGCAGCTGCCCAAAGGCTCCCAGCCTGAAGTGCTTTCCCTTCTGTGAGCCCTTCGGGGTGATCCCAGCTCTCCTCCAGCTTCAAGGCGAAGGCCAGAAGATTTGAAATGTAAGGCTTAGACTTCCACCATTTTTTTCCATTTGAATGAGAGAGTTGAGTGTAAGCCCCATTTTTCTATGGATTTAATGCACAACGCAACATTTGTATTGCATTTAATACATAACATAACAATAGCCCAGGAGGCTTGAACTTGTTGTGCCATAAAAGCAAGTAGGAAAAACCCACATAAGGTGCAGTGTTTTGTTCAGCTAGTTGAATTGGAAATTAGTTTGTTTCAACATAATCTTATGTGTTGGCACTTATTGAACATTTCACTGTCAGAAAAGCTCATAGAAAAGTAACTTTTTTGGCTTGTACATTCAGCCCTGATGGGGGTGGCTTTTAAATTTGCTTTATACTGGCATTTGCCCTAGGGACTTCACTGTGGAATTTCTTCTTTTCTAGCTCAGGTGCAGAAACATTGCTATTGATTGGTTTATAGTCCAACCAGGCCAAAGCCCTGCCCATTCAAATATTGAAGGGAGAGCTTTAGATAAAAGAGAAGCTATACAATCTCAGAATCTGAAATAACAGGGGGAAAAAAAATCTATTTTCTCTTATTTTGAGGGCAGAAAATGCTAGCCTTAGTTTAATAGACTATAAATTGCAAACCCAAACTTTCTGTTGATAAGGTATTGTTCCCAAAAGGCTTTTCCCAAGTTTAAGCACCCACGCCATTTAAGATGATAAAAAAGTTCAGGTTTTATGGATAATTAATGGCTAATCATCTATTGTACTCCATGAGTTACCAAGCAGAAGTAAAAAATTCTACATTTTCCTCCCAGGCAAGGGTTTTGTAATATTTTTGGAGTTTGTTTTATTTGTTTGCTTGAGCTGTGGATTTTTTTTGTTTGTTTTCTGTAACTCAAGTAAGTTTTTGGTGGTTTGGGTTTTTTTTTAAATCTCACTGCTTTAATCATGGGCAATTCAAAACACATAAAAGTAAAATAGGAGAAAGTGGAATGCAAAAATTAGTAGTAAAGCTGTTGGAAGCAGCAAAGTAATGGTCCTCCTTTTGCTTTGCTGCCTCCCCATAAAAAGGATTAGCATTTTCTAATGAGCACCTTGGAAGGAAGATCATGACTCAAGGACTCCTGGACCTTGGGACTGCACCAGATCCCATCCCTGGGTAGATGTGGGGGTCTCCAGAAGAAGAATTTAACAGGTTTTACAGTCTGCCTCAGCCAAAAGGTTCAAGCTGCTCCTGGATCCAGTAGATCTATTGAGATTTGCTACAGAAAATTAATTAGCATTCATGAGAAGTACTGCAGGGGCATTTTTCTTCAGAGTTTAAAAGTAGCTGGATGATTGGGATATTTTCTCAAACAGTGTATTTTCTCTAGTCTTGTTTATTAACAGAAATAACACAGTGGAGAGAAATTCACTCCCTCAAACATTGTGATAACACGTTTGCTTTGTTTTGTTATTAATCCTCTCCATGAAATTCCTGCTTTACATCTCAGTAGTGGCACCAGTAATTGCTGTAGCCAGTTTCATTTTCTCAAAACTTCACAGTTAGTGATGAGTTTTCAGTGTTTTTCAAGGATTTTGTTGATTGGAACTCCTCAATCACCTCATATATGAAATACAGAACTTGAATTTTCCTGTTGCAGTTTAATCTAGTGGAAGATTTAAAAAGAAATGTCTGGCAGAAATAACCCTACGAGGCTTTGGTTTAGGCCTTGATCAATCACGTACTCTAATCAATAGGTCTCTTTCTCTGAATGAGGCAGGGTTTCAAATGGCCTTTTTTAAATGGCTGTTTTGTGAAATATTTATTTCCACATCTTCCACTTGATTTTGCTGCAAGAAGAGGTTCAGGAAGATAGTATTTGGGTTTCATGATACATTTTAGGGGAAAGATTTTTATCCCTGAACATAAATAGCACAGATGTTCAGGTGATGCAGCACTGAGGAATGCCTTGCTTTGATTTGTACTAGAAATGCTTCTGGGAGATTTACATGCTATTGGTAAATGTTTTGCTTGGACATAGTAGCAATTTCCTAGCCTTGACAAATCCTCAAATTTGTGATGCTTGAAGTCTGGTTTGCCCCTCTGCTTCCAGCCAGCCCTGACCCTCGTGCTACTTCAGTCCTGCTACATGAGATATTGACTTTTAAATTATTGTCTTCACTGGCAGAATCTTGATATGACATTTCTGCAAAATTTAGTATTTCCTCTGTATGACTGAATTATGTTCAGCTGGTCGTGTCTAGAATAAAGGAAGGACTCCCTGGGAAAAACACCTGGGATTTTCTTGCTTCTGCACAACTCTCTGGGTACCAGTGGCAACACATCTTTTGGACTGGCTCTTCATGAGCCCAGCCTCTGCTCTGGGGCAGCCTGCACAAGGCATCACATGCAATTGCCTGTAAGGAAGGAGAATGCAGGGCAAAGGGCATAAAAAGTATGCAGAATTCACTATTTAGTCATTATTGACAGAATTATTATTTGGGGGTTGCTTCAGTTTTGCCTTATAACATTTACTTTAGTGATACATTAATTATCAGTTATCTTTATGTATTCTGACTTATTTATCTTTTGAAAATCTCTAATTAACACGCTTTTCTTTCTTTTTTTTTTGTTTTATTAAATATCAAAGTGCAGCCCTTTTGTCTTCCAAACCCTGTGTTATTTTCTTTCCTCTGCCCTCTGTCTGTGTGTGTCCCTTCTGGGAGGGTGTTTCCAGCAGGCCCCCGGTGGGATGCCCAGCTGCCATGGATACCAGCAGCACAAGCTGAGGACGAAATTATCAGATACTGGAAGCAACAGCAATAATGGGTGAATGTCCAATCTTGTACGAGTGTAAATTGTCATCCTGCAGCTTAGGTAAACTGTGAGTGTATCAGAAATTAATTTTCTGCCTCCTCCAGGAGCAAGTTTGTATTTATGTACTTCTAAATAACCTTGGGTTTTATTTGTAGGAAGAACAGTTCTTTTCATGTAATGACTCCCTTTGATATTAGATTTCTTCAGAAATTGCAAACCCAGTGGTAGTTGCTGAGGTTTAAGCCTGTAAATCAGCAGGAGGAGCTAGTCAGTGAATTGGAGACTTAAGTGATGATCCAGAAGAACTGTGATGTGTTTGCCTACTCAGATGCTGAGAAGTGAATGAGTGGGGAGCTGGAGACACAGCCGAAGTGGGATATAAAAGCACAGTAAATATTCAGTTTGAGATGGCAGCACTGACATGCACACACAGCACACAACTGAGCAGCGTGCTCAGTGGTGGGGAAAGCAGAAATTCCTCAAAGCTTGAATCAGGGATGATGATATTGCTGCAGAGTTGTGTCATTTTTTAACCACAGTAACATGCCTAATTTCACTTGCAAACATGTATGAGTGGGAGGGCAGCTCTGCTACAGGTGAAGGTAGTAGACAAAAGCATGACACTTCTGAAGGAACTGTTAGGATGGGTCAGTTCAGCTCAGAATGAGATAAACCTGTCTTATTTACCTCAGCCCCTTTTGTAAAGAGAGAAAAAAACTATTTTATTTGTAGGTTTCATAATTTTATTTGTGTGGTAGTCTCTTGCACAGTAGGCCTCTAAATAGGTTGTAATTCAGCATGCCTTTACATTTTTTTGTTATTTCTTTCTCAGAGGTTCTGAGGTTTAGGCAGCAAGGAAGCAGATTTAATGCTTGTTTGTTGTGGGACGCAGCTTTGTCTGATAATATATAGGCAATTTGCATTGCATTTGTTTCAGTCAGTCTCTGTGTCCAGTGGGATGAAAAGGATGGGTGAAATCATTCATTTTTTCCATTGCGAGATTTTGCTGCCCTTAAAAACAGAAATGTGGATGAAATATCCCACGATACAATTAAGTGAATGGTTTTAACCCAGTGGAAGTGGTTTAATTTCCTCAGGTCCTGAGGAATGGAAAAAGAAAATAAGCATGAACCTTCAGTTTCCCCAACTTTCCACTTGGGGTCTGAAACAAGAGGGAGCTTGATGCCTTGTGCAGGCTGCCCTAGAGCAGAGGCTGGACAGAGCTACAGAATAAAGCAGGGATTCATTCCAAGGATCTCCTCCATGGATCCACCTTGGGCAGCACAAGAGCCCAGCCAGGGCTGCACCCAAGATGAACCCAAATGGTCCCAAAATGCACGAGGAGCGCTCACGGGGTCTCTCCCTGGGATCAGCTCTGCTCCATGTGCACATTGCAGTTCAGTGTCCAATTCCAGCTCAGCCCCTGCACTCCCATCCTGCTTGTTTTTCTCTCTCCAGCCCACGGGGTTTGTGCTCCTGGGCTGAGATTTGGATCATTTGTCCTTGGTGCCCAGCTGGAGCAGGAATTGTTTTGTCTCCCTGCTCTGTGCACAGAGCTCACCATCCCATAATAGAAGCCCAGACCCACACACTAAAGCAGCACAGAATGTGAAAAATAAAAAAGCTGAAACCTGAGGCATCAAGCAGGGAGAATTTGGCAGGCTCCATACTTCTGTTCCCAGAGGCACTCTGAGAGTAGTTGCACAGTAGGTTTTTCCCACCTTCAGAAGCTGTCACTGGTGAGAGGTAAAAGCGGTGGATGCAGCACCAAGACAATGGCTCTGAGGGCGGGCCCTCAAGCACTGGAGAAATCTTTGAGATGTGATTTAAAGCAGCTTTCTGCTGTGTCTCATTGCTCAGGGCACATGCAGGCTGAAGGACCAGGTTTGGTAAAAGGTACTGGCTCATGAATCAAAAGATGTGTCTTGAGCTTAAAGCAAGACTTTGGAACTTCGTTTTTTTCCTCTTCTGTTTCTTCCTCTTACTCCATTAGTGTGGTGTGATCTGAGGCCAGGCAGGAGTGTCCAGCTCAGCCTGGCAGGGTCCCTGGGTACAGCTGTGATGTGAAGAATGTCCCCAGCAGCACAGCAACATTTTTTTAGCTACATTTAACATTGCTCAAGCCAGGCCAAAGTACCCGTGAGAGATTCCAAGAGCAGCTAATGTGCAGTGAGTATTGAGTCGCTGGGAGGCTGGAAAGTGTCATGGAATGGCTGCAAGGGTGCTTTCAGAAGCAATAAAGCTCAGCATATGTCAGCATGCTTGAAAAAAACAATCCAAGCATCGTCTCGTACTTTTTGAATCTACAGAAACTCAATCCAGTCTGACTGCACACAAGTGATGCCCGTTGTTATCCCTTCTCATCCTCTCACACCTTCCATACAGAGTCATACGAGGGAGCAAGGGAGTTTCTTTCACTTTTATTTATTTCATTTATTTTCTTTACTGTGGCAAAAATTTAGTCTAAAGTGTGCAGCATAGGAAGCATGTTTTCATAAGTCTACATGAAGCAATTCCAGCTGGTAGACAACCAAAATGATTTGGTGCCGTTCACAGTAAATATGTATAAAATTTCAAGGTATTGAAATTTGTCCCCCTAGTATGTGCAAGCTGACTTTTAGCAGCATGATCTCCTGAAAAGGTGGTGTATACATGCAGCTAATTAGGAGATTAGAATATTGAACATGTGAATTAAAAAGGGTGACATTGGTCTCAAAGATTGAAGTAAATCCTTTCTGTTTATTACCTTACAGCTGTCCTCTGCCTTGTGGTTTCTCCAGTCAACCTGGAGAGAAAAGCACAAAGGCATAGGTTCAATGTGTGTGGTAAATGAGATGTGCAGTCATTTTTTGGCTAGCAAACTGAAGCCTGATAGCCACATGAGAGAGATGAAAGGCTGTCATTTGCTGTTCAGAGCATTTTCAGCGAGAACACAGCCTCATTATATGGAAGCATGAACACAGGAAGGTAAAAGGGCTGGAAGTGGAGTCTAAGAATTTTGAAAAAGTATTGCTTACTAAATACGATAAACCCTGAAATGGTTTCGAAGAGGGAGAATGGTTATTTAAAGCAAATGTGTCAGATCCTCAGTGAATGACTGGTATAGCTCTAAATAACTTCTGTTTTAGAAGTGTTTCATTTTTCAAGAAGGACTGTCTAATGTGACAGTCACTGGAATAAGGCTGAAATTGAGGAGGTCAGGGAGGAGGCTATGTGTATGTTGAAGAGTGTTGCTGATGAAGCAGTGAAGAGACAACTGAAATAACACAGAAAATGTTCACAGGGTGGGTCCGGCTGGAAGGACACACAGTGGACACCTGGTCCAGCCTCTGTGCCCAAGCAGGGCCATCTCAGAGCAATGGCACAGGATTGTGGCCAGATGGGTCTGGAATATCTCAGTGAGGGAGACTCCACGGCCTCTCTGGGCAAGCTGTTCAGTGTGTGGTCCCTGCACAGTGAAGAAGCTCTTCCTCGGGTTCGGGTGGAACCTGCTGTGGATCAGTTTTTGCTCATTGCCTCGTGTCCTACTGCTGGGCACCACCCAGCAGAGCCTGCTCCACCCTCTGACCCCTCCCTGCAGGGATGATGTCCCCTCTCTGTTGTCTCTTTTGCAGGCTGAACAGCTCCCTCAGCTTTTCCTGATAAAAGATTATCCTGTCCCTTCATCCTCTTTGTTACCCCCTCCTAGACTCACTCCTGCTCATCTCTCTGGTCCTGAGAGCCCCGAGCAGGGCACAGCACCCCAGATGTGCCTGCCAGGGCTGAGCAGGGTCACTCCCTGACCTGCTGGCAATGATCTCCCTGGAGCACCCCAGGAGACCACTGGCCTCCAGCGCACAGTTAATGATTTGCAAAGGAGTTACTGATGCTACATGACAAGGCTAAACCATGGAACAGATCTTTGCCTGATGTAAATCTGCATAGCTCCAGGAGAGTCAAGAGAGGAATACTAATTTGTGTCACGGCTGGTAGTTTATTTCGTTGAACATGTATTTTACTTCTTTATTTTCTATGCAGGATCAGAGTTACTCATCTGTTCATCTCTGTACTCCATCCAGGATTCCCTCAGTTTGATAATCCTTCATTTTTGTGCAATATCTTAATCACTTCTGATGCAATTGCTTAGGATATTGTGGCTATGCAGAGGGTTGTAATTTGAAGTGAGAAGCAAAGCAGCTGGAACAGAAGAATTCAGAGTGGTGATACTGAATTTTTCACTGTTTTTCATCTCAGATTGTTCATTATTTTGGTGATAGCAATAGAGAATATGGAGTGTGGAGAGTGAGGATTCTGTCATGGTGAAATGGTAACCTGTGGTAAAGTATCAGCAGAATTATGACAGAAATAATAATAAGGGTTTTGGAATATAATGCAGCCATTTCTCCTAAGGATTTTTTTTCTTTTTTTTTTTTTTTTTTTTTTTAATTTGGTATATTCCAAGCAAATGCCTCCAGACGTAGTTACTGTGGATTAAAATCTCTTTCCATAGTAACTGTCTTTTTTTTTTTTTTTTTTTTTTAAATCTGGTATATTCCAAGCAAATTCCTCCAGATGTAGTTACTGTGAATTAAAATCTCTTTCCGTAGTAACTGTTAAATATATAAAACACTGTTGTTTTCTCTGCAGGGAAGCACATTCAAAGCAGGCACTGGCCAGGTCACAAAGTGGCTGCTCTCAGACCTTTTAACACAATAGAGTTATTTACAGACGTTTGCTCCTCTGAGGAAACATTTCAGACCTCAGTCCTCTGATGTCAGACTGGGTTAGTAACATTCGATCTATCACAAATCTCTGAGGTCTTTTATGACTGGTGCAATAATAGATGTTTCATGTTATGGCACAGGATGGTTTAGAAAAATGGCTAAGTACTGAAAATACAGTAGAAAGTTTTGTATTTTTATGATGTAATTTTACTGGGACAGGCAGAGGATGGTACTTTAGATCTTTACATAGTACAGAAGTCCCTGGGTCCCTGGGACCATGGCTATATATATATATATATATATAAATTCCCATTTATTTTGGATAAATAGTTAATTAAACAAGGTATGATTAGGTCATCACCAAAAAGCCATTGTTATTAAACCAAAATTATTTATAAATGGGTGTTGAAGATGCAATTTTTTTTTCCCCTTTTGAGTTGTGCTTCATTTTAGAACTCCCAAAATCAGGCTTTAAAGGTGAAAAGAGGCACTGATTAAACGAAATGAGATTTCCAGAAACAGATTCTGCATTTCAGATGGAGCAGATCTTTCTGTTGGTGACAGACACAGGTGCTGCTGGTGGCAGGAGATGGGAGTGCTTCAAATTACAGTTCGCAGGCGGTTTCCAAAGTGCTCCATCCTCCAGGTGCTTTTAGCTGCTACCGGATTCTCCTGGGGGATTCTGTGACAGGTCAAGGGCTCTGCCTGTCCCTGGGGACAGGAGAGGGACCTGGCAGTGCCTGCCCTGCCCTTTGCCTGCCCACATTGCTCTGGGTGCAGTGTGCCCTCTTGGATCACACGCTCAGCCATCCTAAAACAGAATTTCTCTTCAGCCTAATTCCTGCTGCTGTTTTCCATCTCGATAACACGGGTGCTGTGTGTGTAAACTGATTATCTGCCCCTCGGGCCCCTCTTTTGTTTGTGCTCTGTAAGCCCTTACGAGAGGCTTTTGTTTCCTGCAGATGTTGATGGCATTGTGCTGCATCAAAAGGAAATGATCTCTGCCCCAGCTGGCTTTGAACATGCTTTTACACCCTCTCCATACAATGATTGTTCTTGATTCCAGGAGAGGAAAATTAAGATATATAGAGCCAGACACCTTTATGTTCAACTGTCTGAGCATGAGCTTGTAGTGTAATACTTCTTTGGACTTTCAGTGAAAACAGATTGAATTTCTTTTTTTCTTTTGCCAGGAAAAGAAATTGCAGGGAATGATGTCCTGAAGAGCTTTAATTCCTTTGGTTGATCTGAAAAGCAGCATAAATTTCTGGATGATAGATGGCAAAGGGATACCCAGACAGCACAGGATCGTTCAAACAGCTCTACCCCATGATTCCATCACACCCCCACGTTCCCCATCAGAAAGTGGTAGATGGCTGGAGAGGTAGAACTGCCAAAATACTGGGTGGCTGAACCCTGGGGGGGGGTTACAAAAACAGAACTGCAGACTGAGCAAAGGAAAGTTTGTAAAGAAGCACTTCATTTTCATCCAAAATTCCTGTATTTTTTCCAGCTCCTTGCCTGGCAGCATGGTGCTCTGAAAGCAGCTAAACCTTGGAGCACTTCTCAACCCTTCAGAACAGCAATGCAGTTTTATTTATTGGTTTGTTTTCAGACGAAATCACAACAACTTTTGTGCTGTATTCTGTGAAATGGATATGTAGGGACCTTTTAGGGTGTGATAGAAGGTTTATATAGTATGTATTTGTATGTAAATTTTGAGAGAAGAAATGTTGATTTAGAAATGTTGTGGGACAGTATAGATATTGTTGAGAGAGAAATAGAGATAGAAAAAGTTTCAAAGGATATTTTGTAAATATGACTAGATATTTTGGAGAAATAGAATGATGAAAGATGTATTGTAGTGAGATTTATGAGGGGTAGTTTTAGATGATTCATTTTAAAGTATATATAGTATGGTGTGGTAAAAAGTTGATAGGTTAAGAAATGTTTATAGTAAGAAATAGCTTCTGATTATGATAGCATGAATTATAATATATGTATTGTTTTATTTTTTTTAGTAAGATCAAAAAGAGAATAAAAGTTTTTAAAATGTTTTTTATTTGCTCTAAAATATTATCCAGCACTGTATCATTGCTCAAATTATCCAATTATCAAATTCTGTATAATTTCTAAATCCTGCAGGGCTGCCCATGGCACTGTGAGCCCTGGTACAAACCCCAGCCCTGCCCCTTTGAGGAACCAGCCTGCCTGTCCCTCCGTTAGGACAACCTTGTGCCTCTGTGTTTTTAGTTTTCCTCCTCTCTTGCACTTTATGCTGAAGGAATAATAGAGCTCTGTACTACAAAATCTCCTTCCATTATTTATCAAACCAGCCACATCCTGGCATGACTTTGCTTTTCTCCGTAGTAAGTCTTCCAAGCCAGAACTTAATAAACAGTCTCTGCACAGATGCTCCTGTATCCAGAGTGCTCTGTAGCACTGGAGTACAGCTCCTTAAATATCTTGGTGGATTTGGGATTGGAAATTGAATTGCTGGATTCCTGGATATGTTTAAAAAAATTACATCAACATCATTTATTTATTTATTTGTTTAGTCAACATATATTATTTATCAGTTATTTATTAATTACCTAATAAACATAGGTAAACTATTTTATTTTTAACTGAGATTTTTTTTTACTTTGAATTAAGAATTTTATATTGAAACAAATATTAATATGGATATCCATATATATATCTGTGTAATAATAATAATAGATGGATAAATATATATATATGGATTAATAGCTGACTGCAAAATGAGCAAAATAAAAATCCAGATTATCTTGAATTTAAGTGTTACAATGCTTTTTGGCATTGATTGCAGAAGCACAGTATCCAGAACCCAGATTTAGAGCACAGACTATAAGATGGTTTCTGCATGAAGTGAAATTGTGGCGGAAGAGGAGCTGCAGAATAAGGTGAGGCACATCAGAATAACGTGAGGCACATCTGAAGAGCATTTCAAGGCAGCAGGAGTGCAGAGCAGTCTGGGAGCACCTACTTTGAATGAGTTGAGAGAGAGCAGGGATGAAAATGAACTCATTGCCATGGAATCGGAGCCCCAGGAGCCTGGCTCTGTGCGCACATTCCTGTGCCATCTGCTGGGGCTTGGTACCTTTGGTCTGCCTCAGAAAAGTGCACAGAGTGCACTCCTCCTAAATTGACTGGAAGTGAAGGCAGTGGAATGGCCTTTGATGTAGCAGCTCTGTGGTTTGAGCCGCACTTTAGGCATGGAAAGAGCAGCAGGAGCCTCTGGAGAGAATTCACCCTCCCTGCTCCACCTGCACGAGTGTGAGCAGGGGGGGATGAAGGGGCTGGGCAGGGCACTTCATGTCACAGCTCTTGGGGCTCTGTCCTCATGGCAAGGCAGGATCAGAAGACCTCAGGAGGGAAAATGTATCCAATAGAGAGAGAGTTTTGCTCAAGGCATCCCTCGGGACCGAGCAACTCCTGTGCCACAGCAGTCTCCAGCTCCCTGCTTGTGTGCTTCCCAAGAAATAGTCAAGTTGGTATCCCAAAAAAGCAAAAAGCAGTGCTGGGGATGTTGGGAGAAGGCTGCAACAGATACCTGGAGAATTTGAAATTCAAACTGGGAGTCGATTCTTCCCAGTGTTACTTGAAAGCTGATGGTTTGTTACTGGTTTTTCACTCACCCACCTAAATCCTGCAGCTTCCTGCTTCGTGATACTTTAAAAAGCTTTGAGAGCTGGTGCTGGTCTTTGAAGCTGATCTCAAAAATCTCAGAGTCCCAGTAAGCACTTAGAATGAAATGTTAAATACTCCAAGTTTGAGGCTTTATATTAAAAATATTTAAGTGAAATTAGAAATGATTCCTCCTGATGGCTTTTCTTTATGGCAGAAAAGTGTAAAAGTGTATTTGATTTCTGGCAGCTTCTTCAGATTTTCTAGCTGTGAGAAGCAATATGATCAGTACTTAGTTTTCAAATTAGAATATCTTTTAAGTTATTTATTGATATAATTTTTGATTAATCACCCCATGACTTTTTTTTTTCAGGCAGACTACTTCATAAGGGAGAATTTTATCAACAGATTATATTTGCCAAACCACAGGAGCATTGCATATTGTTGTGGTATTTACAGCTAAGTTCTGCTAGCTGTTAGCTATTTCTTATTTTCTTTACACTGATTTTGTCACATTTTTTGGTTCAGAGTATAAAAATTGACAATGTGAAATGTTAAACTGAGGATTGACTTAATTGAAACTTTCCATCCTCAATGCTTTTAATTTTAGTAACACAGAAAAAATTCCAAATTCAGAGTCTTAGATCTTCTCATCAGAAAGGATATACTTCTCAGTAATAGGTTGTCAGGTTTTGAAATCTTTTGAGTGCTGGGGGGATTTGTACTGAAAATAATCAACTAAACTGGTTTTGGCCTTGTGAAGCCAGTCTGTCATGGGAGTGCATCTCAAAGTTTGTGGGGATGTTTCACCAAGGTGGCAGACAACGTTCTTGGTGCTGACATGTTCTGCAATCTCTCTGCTGAGTACGAACTCCTACACCCAGATTTCATGCTCTGGAGTAAGGATACAAATGCTTTGCATGTTCAGAAGAGGGGAGGATTGAAATCGGGGTTAAACTCCACTTTGGCATAATCAGGGAGCTCAGCTGTGTAATAGAATAAGAATTGTGTGTAATATGTGTAATATACTACCATGGAGTGATGTAAAGTGTTCCCTTCTCCATTCTCTCACAGATCACTTCTTCTTCTCTGCTGGGGTGTCATGTCACATCTTTCCTAGGTTTGCTGGAAGTCTCTTTTCCCCAGTTATTTGTTATTGAAGCTGATCTAACTTTAGCAAAAAGAGTTATTCAGAAGCAAAAAGTTCTCATTTTTTGACATGCTTTCTCTTAGCCTCAAAATCTCCATTTTCTGTTGTTCTGGAAATAAAAATATCCTGTCAGCTGCTGAAAGCAACTACCCAGTGCTGCTCTGTGGTGGGTCTGATTTGTTGTGCTGCCTTGTGCAGAGCACTCTGGTGCTGGCAGGTTGTGGCAGTCCAGGTTTGGTGCTGGTGGTGTGGTGGAGGTCAAGAGCTATCTGGTCCTGTGGTGGTGGCTGAATGAAGGGCTTAGTGGCTGCAAGGATGTCCTCTGGCCACACTAAAATCCATTAAAAGCTGTTTGTGGTGTCATGGAGACCCTTGGTAAAGCCAGACCCAAGATTTTGAGAGAAGGCGTTTGTGTGGTGTGCGTTATTTACATTTCAGAGTGCATTAAAGTCTCCTGATCACAGAGACAACTGGTGGCAGGCTCTGGGTAAAGGATTCCTGGATTACCCATGGCATAAAATGAGGAATTGCCTGGTGGTGGGGGAAGGAATTCCTATCCCAAAATTCACTGCAAGTGGTGTGGGCTTCTGCCCCATCCAGCCCTGCTGCTCCTGCCAGGCAGTGATGAGTTCTGCTTAGAGACCACAGCAGGGCAAACTCCAGCTCCAAGGGGAAACTGCAGGGCCAGGGCAAGCCAGAACCTACAGAACTGAGTGCCACAAAACACTGAATGATAATTTCAGTCCATCACTTTGTCACTATTGATTGGTGCTGGTTGGGTCGATGCAGGCAGATTGAACGTGAGAATGAACGAGCAGAGCTACAAGGAGTGACCTACAGAACCTTCCAGCAGCTGAACTCACTGTACCAGTGCCAGAATTTGATCAAATCCTGTCTTTGTATGATTGGAGCACAGGGAAGTTTTAAGATGACTTGAACAGAAGTCATCATTATTTTTGTTTGAATGTAAATATGTGGATTATTTCCTTTAAGAAGAAAAGAATGTTATGTTCATGTTTTTTCTGTCTGTATGCTGGAAGACAGAATATTACATAAATACTGGTCAAGGCAAGCCATTTCTGATCTCTGTACTCCCATCAAATCCTGGATGTTTGTAATGAAAACAAAACCAGCTGTAAATCTGTTATATTTATTGCTTTGCATAGTTGCAAAGACAGCCTCTACTGAGAACCCCTTCTTGATAAGTAATTAAAAATTGACTCACTTGCTCATCCTCTTTGAAAATATCTTTGTAGCTCATTTCCAAATTTAATGAGCCTGACTTCAAACTAATTCAGGATTTAACAGCTACTTTTACTGCTGAGAACTGTCAGCAGCAGCCCTGGCCAGGCTGTTGGTAGAAACCCTTTCAGCCCGTGCAAAATGCTCTCTCCAAAGCCACAAGTCTGCAGCTGGCCCACACCCCTGGCTCTTGGTGCTGACAGCTCTGTTCAGAACCTGCTGGTTTACACTAAAAAGGTTTCTGATTTCTGAGGTTTCAACCTTTTGCTTGCTGGTGTGTGCCCATGCCCATGCCTGTAACTTACTGGAGATTTCCATGGGATTAGTGTATTGTATTTGCCAGGATCCCCGACAAAGGGAGGAATGATGAATCTGTCTCCGTGTTCTCAGAAGGCTAATTTATTATTTTATGATACTATATTATATTAAAGAATACTAAACTATACTATACTAAAGAATACAGAAAGGATACTTACAGAATGCTGAAAAGATAATAATGAAAACTCGTGACTCTCTCCAGAGCCCTGACACAGCTTGGCACTGGTTGGCCAAAGAGTGAAAACAACCCACACCATCCAATGAAACAATCAGAATCCAATGAAACAATCACCTGTGGGTAAACAATCTCCAAACACATTCCAAAGGAGCAAAACACAGGAGAAGCAAATGAGATAAAATTGTTTTCCTTTTTCTCTGAGGCTTCTCAGCTTCCCAGGAATAAAATCTTGGGTGAAGGGATTTTTCAGAGAATGTGAATGCCACATTAGTGCACAGGAGAAAAAAGGTAAAAATTAACCCCTCTGCCTGTGTGCATCTAAATAATTGTGCAGCTTTTCAGTGCTTTACAGATGCAGGAGTAAATGCATAAACTTCCTAATGTTCACTCTTCCTCTCAGCTTCCCTGAGATGAAGTGATGTGACACGATGTATGAACTTCAGTGACAGTGTCTTAAAACTAGAAAGAAACCAAAGAGAGTCAGGCAAATGGAAAAGACAGGGTTTTCTGCTGGTTTAGTGAAACTGATGTTGCTTTTTTTTGGGTGGGGGGGGATTCCATCTTTACTGTGCTGTCATTGGCCCCTGTTAACATAATAAACTTTACATTTAGTAAACTGAAACTTTAAACTTTAGTAAAATTAAATTTAGTAAATGAGACTGAGACTGACACCAGCCTGGCCTGACTTGCTGATCAGCTCTTTGTTTTAAACACCTTTGTATCTCCAGCTGAAACACAGCCTGTAAGGAGATATTGACCTTCACCCAAAAATTAGGTCCTCTTGGAACAACTCACAGCTCACATCTCTTTGGGGTCCTGCTCCTAGTGCATGTGTGGGAAGTTAGGTGTGTGAAATGCAAAAACCAGGGACTCTTAAAGGCTGGGGATAATATTCTGCAGCATTTTAAACAAAAGCTGTCACTTGTCAAGGCAGAGAAAGCACAGTTATGTCATTATTCTTTTCCTTGTTGCTCAGGCAAGGCTGGCAGGGTGTGCTGGAGAAAGTAGCACAGCCTGAACATTTTTTCCATTCCTGGGGGCTGGAGACAGGAAGAGATGGGTTTAGGATCTAATGGAATTGAGTTTTTCTGGTGTGCTTGTGCTCAGATGGTTGCTAATGTGACAGCAAACTACAATCACTTTTCCTCTTTGTTTCTGCATAATAAATTGTGTTTATCAATTTTCTCCTATAGATCTGCACTAAAATTAAATGTAAAAAATGGAGTATATGATTCAGCAGATAGAGAGATGAAAGTTGGTAATATTTACTCTAACTGTCCCTTTAAAAATTTATTTATTAGTAGGAGAGTCATATGTGAAAATATGAAATGAGCTTGAGTGGGGTTTTTTAGGGTTTGTTGGTATGTTTTGTGGGGTTTTTGTTGGCTTTTCAAAAAATATATTTTGCTTGTTTTCTTCCTAGTCTTACAAGTGTGGCTCAAATGGTCTAAACTCAGAGTGAACTTACTTGATCAAAAAGGAGCTGTGCAAGGCTTTGTGGCTGTGCACACACAATGCCCTCACTGTGCTGTGGTTTTCCTGCTGGGATCTGGAAGCAAACTCACCAGGACATTCTTAATCCTTGCTTTGCTTCCCCTCTGCTGTCTGTGCCCGGCTGATGTGTCTGAAGGCCTTTCCTGCAAGCCAGGCTGGAGAATCTTTGTTCTCCTTTTTTGTTCAAAGGAAACTTTGCTTGGAAAAGGATTTTAATTTTGTTTCAGGGACTAAAATGATTTTGGTTCTTTCCTTAATAAAAGAAGGCTTCTTCAATTGTTATAGTGATGTCAAAAGTATTACCACAGTTTACCCCAGACACTGAGACTCCATAATTTATATAGCTCTAAAATGAGGGTTCCTTCTGTAAATGTGTGTTTGTTTTCCTTGCTACCAGCTTTTCCTTGCACAGACTCCAGCAGCTCCACAGTCACCTTTGTCAAAAAATCACCTTGTTGTTTCTGCCTGGAAATTAATGTTTGTCTTAAGTAAATTATAAAGTGGGTGGCTGCAGGATTTCTTCCAGGCAATTTGCTTCCATTATATATAGAAGAATCACATGCTAATTTGTATTTTTTATATAAATCCACAGAGCAGGCTTGCAGCAGTCAGACTGTTCCCATATGATCCCTGCTTGCATTCCTGCTGCTAAAGAGCCAGCAGAAGGGGAGAGCTCAGGCTCATGGACAGGAGCCTTCCGCCAGCAGAAACAGCCTCTCTTAATTTTTCCAAAAATGCTCTTTGAAGAAAGATGGATTTCTTGTCTTTGTGTCAGACGTGCCTCACAAAATACACCTTGCACAGAGCACACAGGATGAATTTCCCTCAGAAAAGAAGAGGTTTTGTGATTTACAGCTGAAGATGAATGAACTCAAATGCTCTTCTAGCTGAAGGGAGGGAGAATGGGCACTGCCTGGTCTGGGTTTGGCTGGCAGCCACCCCTGTCCCCTGCCTTTGTCACGTCCTTCAGTCCCCTGCAGGCTTGGGGCTGTGCTGATGAACTTCTTTTGGTGCCCTGAGTTGTTCATAATCAGGGCAATTTAGAGATTCAGATCTCTAATCAGAAGGAAAAGAACCCTGCAGAAGAGGCATCTTGAGTGGAAAAGAACTTCTGGGTCGTGATTTTTTATCCACTTTGTGCCAAGATAATCTGACAAATTAGAACTGAAAGTGTTGCGGATTAGTTCAATTTTTAGATATTTTTTTTTCTGTCCAGAAACAAAAATGCACCATTTCTTCCATGTCCTGAAAATGCACACGGAAATTTGAAAGAGAATATCAGATCATATAACCAATGTCAAAAACCATTATATTTTAAATTATCGATGCATTTTATAAAATTTATAACCTTGATCTAGCTAAGATTTGAACAAAACTGATATAAAAAGCAAATATGGTGATCTGGGTGGTAACAAAAAGTCTGAAAATTATATTTTTCCAGATTCCCTGTCTCTTTGGGCTTTTCCTCCAGCCCAAACTCATATGGTTTCCTTGAAAGGAAATTTCCTTCTGTAAACCTAACAGAATTTCCTGAGTCCTTTGATACAGTATTTATACAAGGTATTTCTCCTCAAATTAGATGAATTCCAGCAAGACAATTGAGTATTTCTTGTGTTTCTGCTCTTGAAATCCAGTGGGCAGTTTTTAATCAAGTTTCATGTTGAATCTGTTAATTCTACAATTATCTCATCAGTGGAATTTCCAGCATGCTCGGACAGAAAGAGGGCCAATCTACAGAGATCAAAGAAAATCATAAAAAATGACCTTTTTAAATTGTGAGCTGGAAAGACAATGAACTCTGCATTACTGACATAGCTCATCTCCAAACCTCACAAAATTTGCTCTCATTCTATATAAGTAATAGGTTTTGGCACTCATTTGGTTTTGTAGGGTTTTTTTTTTTGTTGTTGTTGATTGTTTCTTTGTTTTTTTTTTTTTTTTAAATAAATGAGTAGAGCATTGCCTGGTTTGCCTTAGCATCAAGGGAATTTTAGTTCCACTTTCTTTTCATGTATTGTGAGCTATTGCCTTTACAAATATTGTAACAAACAAATATATTTTGGGGTTTTGGAGCTCTTCTTCCAAGAGTTCTCTTGTATTTGGGTGTCCTACTTAAGACCTCCCAAATGAAGGGAATGAAGAATATCTGAACTACCACAGTGGTGACCTCTTCAAGGTCCCAAACCAAAAAAAAAAACCCAAAACCCAAAAACAGACAAGCAAACAAAGAAAATACCCAAAAAACCCCAAAAAACCCCCAAAAATCCTAAAAAGACAGAAACAAACATCCCAAAAAAAAACCCAAACAAAAAAGAACCAGAAAAAGGATTTCAGCACTGTGTCACTGCTGTGTGCTCTAAGCATTATCTTCTTCTCTTTTCTTTGACAGAGTAGGGGAAAAAATCACCCATCTTCGACAGAAGGCAGAATCACAAATCATCTGTTCTTCCTCTATATTTTTCCCTTGCAGTTCTTAGCAGAATTTGAATAAATCTTATTTCTGAACAAAAAGCAAATTGACTGACCAAAAATGTCAATTCACCTTCCATCAATGGATTTAAATAGTGAAACTATGCAGAGATTTCCCAGTGTTTACACACCCAAATTAGTAAATGCTGGAAATGCCAGCAATATTGCCAGTTCTTGTCCTGTTTACTCTCTGTATTTGAAATCCTGTGTAACCTTTGCTGAAACCTTTCGGAAAATTGAAGTGATCTGAGTTTAGCTTCCTTTGTCTCAGGGATTGTTCAGATTTCCCTCTGCTCCTCCAGCCTTCAGAAACTGGTTCACTTGTCCTTTGGCCAAAGTCTGGAGGCACAATCCAAATCGTTTTTGTTCACACAAGATTGTAATTTCTGCTGAGCTGTTCCATTTTTGCTAGATTTATTCATAAAGAGAGGTAACAACCTAAAACAGATGGCTGCTACTTTATAGCAGTGTTGTTATTTTACTAGAGGGACACCCTCTGTTTGCCCTTTTCCCAGCAGGCAAGGGCTGAATTAAGTCAAGAGTCCAGGAGATTTACTCCTTGCTCTTAAAGTGGTTTTCCTGGAAGTTTTGCTTTTGGAAACTGGATGAATATGTCCCTATTCCATAAAAAAAAAAAAAAAAAGCAGCAGACAACAGTGATCATAAAGGCTCATAAATGTGTTTGCTTTTTATATTAGTTTTGTTCAAATCTTAGCTAGATTAAGATTATAATATTATAAAATATATAGATAATTTAAAATATAATGGGTTTTCGCATTGGTTCTGATATTCTCTTTCAAGTTTTCATGGGAAACTCCCATTTTTATTTTTATTTTTATTTTTATTACACTATATCCTCAGTTGCCTGCCATATAGTAATAGAATAACACAGTGAATTTAAATAATGGTCTGCTGCTAGAAGAATGAATTGTTCTGTCCAGCAGATAACTTCTCAGAGTTCCTGTAACATTTTAAGGAGAGAGCCATGAAAAAATACCTGTATTGAGATCTATCTTTCTCAAACTTTCACACACAGTTCTTGCCTTTTTCCCAGGACACTGCTCTTCCAGCTTCTTCATTAGGGTTTTTTTTTAAATCCCTTGTATATGTGAGGAAAAACAACTGTTTGTTTAAGATTTCTTTCATTTTAACCTGGAATTTAAAAGAGTATTTCCTGTTCCTTCACTGTATCAGTAGAGAATAAAACTGTGGGATATCAAAACTTGGGCATATTTCTGTTGCAATGTTGTCAAAGGATCCAGGAGCAGGGAAGGCTGTAGGGATGGGTCAGATTTATGGTTTGACTTGAGGATTTGAGGGTCTTTTCCAACCTAAGTGATTTTGTGACAGGTTCTTTATTTTATTACACCACCTGGCATATTCAGAAAGTGCACTGAAGCTGTGGGGCTTTCTAACTTTTTTTTTTGTCACATCTGAAAAGAAAGAAGAGTCTCCAAAACAGGGAGGCTGAGACAGCACAGCAGGAAAAAATCCCTCATCCATCTAAGGGCAGGGACCAAGCCTGCTGAAGTTTTACTGCTCTTTAAATTCAGCATGGTCGCTTTTTGCCAAGTGGGATAATTAAGCAGATATGGCTCCTCTGCATATTTTTATTATTCTAAGGCAGTGCAGTGACAGGGCACTGCTAGTTTAATGGGAGAGCTTAATTTTAAAGAGGATATGATATTGAAAGCAAAAATATATAATTTGTACTTCATCAAATTTTCCAGCTTTATTTCTCCTCTGTCCTTTTCATAATGTAGTTTTAACAGTAATAATAAAAAAGGAAGACAGGCACATGCAATACAGTTATAAAAGAAGAAATTGCTACCAAAATTTAGTCCATGCACTGACTTCAACACAGAAATTTGAGGAAAATATCAACATCATAATTCTGTTTTTCCACTTTAGGGCTGTTTCATTGTCTAACTCCACAAGTGAGAGTATTTGTTTCATTATAATCACCTGATTATTAATGACACAGCCCCTGAGCAACTGAATTGCCAAATTAATAACTCCCACTATATAAAATTGATATAATAAGTGCTTATCTTCTTGTACATTCCAAGCAGGCTGGCTTTAATTTTCTATCCCTTTTTTCTCCTTTTTACTTGTGATTACAGTTTTATTGCAATATAAAACCTTTAATTGGAGGAAAAGGATATGAATAATATGGTATCACCATCAGGAATAGCCAATAAGTCAGTGTTGTCTCCAAAGAAGTCTGTAAAGCCATTAGCACTCTTCACCTCTGTACATTTGTGTGAATGAATTGGGTGGCACCACTCTTCCCTCCAGTTCTTTCCCAGGTTTCTTGGTTTGGATAATTATACTCCTCTGAAAAGTGTCTTTCCTTCCCGCTCTGTGTTTCTGCAGTGCCTGAATTAAAACCCCTCCCATCCTTGCTTGGAGATATTATTTAATTCTGTGAAAATGCTGTGTATGAACTGGAGAGAAGGCACAGCTTGGTGCCAAGCCCACAGGCCGCTGGTGTGGGGCTCAGGGCAGAGGCTCAGGGGGTGATTCCAGGGGCTCTGCAGACCTGCTCAGTGCAGTGGGATGCTCCTCTAATCTCACCTTCATTTCCAAAAGGCTGATTTGCAAACTGCTGCTCTCTGCAAGCAGCTTCCTGCACATAGATGGAGCTGCTGCTATTTACCCAACGTATTGTCTTATAAATAATAATAAAATTATGGAGAGCTTATGTGGAGATTAAATGTGTTTCCCCACCATATGAATGTTGACTCTGGAAGCGGCAATATGAATATTGACTCTGGAAAGTTCCTCCTGCCAGGGCAGAAACATGCAATTTTGTTACGGCCTCAGAGGTAAATACTGGTATTTGAACAGTGCTCAGAAGGAATAATGAAGTGTTTTAGTGGCTCTGTGCTTCGTTTCTGTCGCTTCAACAATTTCTGTGAGTTCTGATCAAGGAGAGAAAAGCTTTCTCCCCTTCAGAAAATATTCAGTGTTTTAAATGTGAGAACCCTACTGCAGTGAAGGTTTACATGATAGGTTTCCATTTATATGGGATTCTTTCACACAAGAAAGTTTGAATTCTTGTTAAACTTTGACTGATATAAATTCTGCTACCTTAAGTATCTGTCAAAAAATGACAGAAACATTATGCAGGTGGAACCTGCATTTCTCTAGGAGGAAAAACAATCCCCAAAACTGTTTCCTTCCTCCACCTAGAGGGAACACAGAGTAGGAAGCAAAGCAGGAAGACTGAATGGAAGGGACATTACTAAAGGAGACAGGAGTTTCATTAGCGTATTACACTGGACATGCATAACAATTTTATATATGAAACTAAATCTGCCACAGGAAAATACACCACACAACTTGGAAGACAGAAGAACAGGTTGTCCTGATTTACAGTGTAAGATCCTGATGCTTTAGGGGTGCTTCCACCCTTCAGCTGGAGGCAGAAACCACGGGGAATGGGACATGGAATAAAGTAGAAAATGGTCAAAGGCAAGAAGAGGTTAAAAATAAGAAGAGCAGAAATGAGATCCAGTGAGGAGCTGGACACAGGGATGCAGGCACAGAGGCTGCTGCAAAAGGGTATCTCTGGTGGCTCTGTGACCTCTGGCAGGACACTTCTCATTGCAGGGCAGCTTCAGCTACGCCTGGGGATTTCAGAATGTGAACGAGCTGATTTCCAAATGTGATCTGTTTCATGCCTGGACAGTCCTGTGCTCCCCAGCTCGCTGTTCCCACAGATGTGTCTTCCAAGGTAGGTAACTTGTGGTGCCTGCTGGGGGGAGGATGAATTTGGGTCTGAAATCTTTCAGAAGCAAGAGAGAAAGTGCTGCTGAGTGAAAGAGCTTTGTGTGGCCTTTATTCCCTGATGTAGGACCAGGAATGTGTACCTGGGTTGGAGATCCCCTGGTTTTGGGGGCTCATCCTTGTGACAGAGGTGTGTGTTAGCAGGGACAGACCTCAGGTACAGGTTCAGGATACGGGATCTGGGATCCCATGTGGGATCTGAGAAATAGGTGAGCTGTTCAATGTTTGTCAGGGTGTCAGCAGCTGAAGAGCACCTGGATAAGAAAAGTTCTTTCATTTTTCTGATCGAAGGGCATGGATATGAAGGAGCTTGTACAATGACAGTATGAGCCTCTCTTGTGTCCTCAAACAGCGTCTCTGTTCTGCACAGAGTAATCACACACCCATACTGAGAGCAGAATTTGATTCTGAAACTCCTTCTGCAAGATGATGTGTATGAGGAAAGAGAGAGTGATCCTAGACAGATAATAAATACAGGAGTACTATGTCAAATCATGTTTCAGAAGTGTTGCAGATAGAAAATTGTATCATAATATATTACACATGAAACCTAAAAAATGGATTCCACTGAGCTGCAGTGGGAATTCCTCTGGCTGGAGCTCTGGGTGTCACAGTGCTCTGCTTAATGCTGACCTCCAGCCAGCATCTTAAAAATCAGGGCAGGGGAGTGGTGAACACTATTTCTTGACAATAGTTTTTTCTCCCCAGATTGAGGGTTTCAAAAAAGAAAATGTGTGTGCAAATGCATATCACCTCTCTTGTTCTTCCCCTTTCCTTGAACTCTGTTATTTTCAGTATTTTCAGAATCTTTTTCAGTCGTTGTGTCTTCAGCTTTTCTAAAGACTTCCTTATTCTGTTATTTCAGGAGTAACCTCCCCTCCCCCAAACCTACTTTTTACCAGCTGTATTCAGCTACTGAGAAACAGGCAAAAGCTTCCACTGCTAATCCCTGTTTGGAATTATTTATCTTTAGCCCCTTCAAAAGCTTTCTGGGGTCGTTAAAGCTCAGTGGTGCAGCCACATTGCATTTGAAATCAAAGAGCCCTTTGTCTGTGGGTGGATGGGAGAGGGTTGCTTCAGTCAGGGTGCTGCTGAAGATGTGGGTGCTCTCCTTGGGGCAGCTCTGACTGATGCAGGAGTTGGTTAAATCCTACTGCCAAGGGCACTCATTACATAAAATTATGTTTTGTTCCAGTGTGGCATTTCCATCCTTTATAAAACTTGGCTGAAACTTTGTTTGCTGGGTTCCAAAGTGCTGTGCATCCTCACGAGGGCATGATTTGCTGCAATGACTGATGTGGATAGTGCTCCTGTATTTAAATATTCAGTATGGATACATTTGTGTGGGCATCATGAAAACTTTCTGTGTGCTTCAAACTGGAAGCAAAGACGAAACCATGCATTTGATTTACAGAGAGAAAGGAAAAATAAAAAAAAAAACAAAAACAAACCCCAAAACAGGTCCTGCAGCAACGGCATGAGAATATTTGAACAGCCCTAGACCCTGCAGGGTTTTATAACTTGGGAGCAGAGTTCTTTTTTCCCCTCCTCTGATCCACAGCTGCTCTGCTGCAGCAGAGGTTTTCCTATCCTCCTCATGGGGAGCTGATCCCTCTGCTGGGTAGGAGGGCTGGATGAGTGACTGGGTGCTACGAGGGGAGTGTGAACTCTCCTGGCTCCAAAACGCCTCTGGTTTGTGCAATCCTGCCCTTGGCACTCATAAGCCAACACCTGTGTGTGTTGAACCCACTCTGTGCAAGGCAGACAGTTGGGTTTCCAACAAATATTTTTTCTAGAACAGTTTATTTCCTGCCGCCTTATGAGCTGAATGATGCAGTATCTCCACAGTCAAGTATGATTGAACTTCTGATGTATGCACAACACACCATCACAATATTTAACACTGTCTTCAAAACCATCAGCAAGTACCTCCTGAACCTTCCTTACACAACATTATAACCTGCTTTTTCAAAGCAAGCCAACCTCTGAAAATGTTGGTAATGCCAGAATTCTGGATGTTCGTACCACGGCAGAGAGATTCCCACCTCCGCGCTGTCAGTTTGGCAGGAAAAGTATTCCCTAATTTGCTTGGTGTGATGAAAGCTGCCTCATCTCTTCTCCAGCCTTCTGAAACCAGTGTCTGTAAAAGAGCAAAGCATGTTATGGGGCTTGAGACTCGGTGGTGACATGGACCTCCTGGTTTGAAATGGTTTTTGGTTTATGCAGCTGTAATTATTGTTGGCCAGCACTTGTCTCGTACAAGCATTTTGCCAATGCTGTGACAAATGGCAGTGGTGAGAGGACAGCACCCTGTTCTTCACCAGTTCAGCCTCATGAGTCACATCCTGGGAGGTTCTGTAACATACAGATCATCTCACAGATGTTAGACTGAATGAATATGGATTTGCTGCACCCCTGTAGTGATAAGGGCAGCTAAAATCCCTGGCTGCTTTAAATTGCACCTCATTTCTCCCAGGGATGGAGAATTTAATGAAATTGTTTAGCAGATGAAGCATTATAGAGATCCCTTTAGACAAAATGAATGGCTTTAGCTAATACTGTTCTCCTGAGATGGAAGGGAGCAATTGTATCAAAAAGCATCATGTTTAATCTCATCATTTTCCTCTACTAAAGGCTTCCATGAGTTATTAGGTGAAGTTATTTGGATGCAAAACATGTACATAACAGATGAGTGTTTCACTCAAGTATGTTATTTAGGTTTTCAGAGGCATCATTACTTATGATCCTGCCCAAAATGATGGATTCATTCAAAGGGGTTAAGCTGAAGCCACTGTTGTATGAGTCACCCACCAAAATCCAATTGTGTTGGAAATGGGGCAAGTGTGTAGAATGTGAGCATTCCCATGTACTTAAAAATATGAAATTTATCATCTGAGCATGTTTTTCTGCAGCACTGCAAGAGACATTTCAGGGTTAGAGAGAAAACACAACTTCCTTGGAACGGCAGCTGGGGAAACACGACAGAGTAGTTGGGTACTTTGTGACAGCTACAAAATCCACTTTTCTGGATTTGGCAAAGGTGACATTTCTGCCACTATTACACCAAAGCTGGCAGCTCAGTGCCTTAGCCTTGCAGCTGTATCTCCTGCTGGATGTGAGCTGCACGTGGGAACAGGGGGACGTGGCCCAGCTGAGCTCAGCACGTGTGGCTGTGGCAGGGCTGGGGAGCACCCTGAAGGATGCAGCTGATTAACACAAGCCATTAGGAGCAGTGTTTGATTAATTCAGTAAGAGGCTGAATAAAACATATGGGAGTGTGTGTGTGTGAAGATACAGACTTGGACAGAGGCTGGATGTAGATACTCTGGCTTTGACAGTCTGAAATCTATTAATGCTTTAATTAAAATGATCTCTGGAGCAGATGAGGAATTCATCAGGACCACTCTCACAGGAGAAACAACACCACGATGTACATAAAGCAGTTGTGGTTCAGATTCTGTTATTTTCCAGAGCTTGTTTTATGCTCTTATATGGATATGAAAATAAAACCTTTACAACTTTGTATATTCCCTTTAGAATAACCCTTCCCTTCTCTTCCCCTGCCCTCGCAGCACCTGAATTCTTTGCAAGAGGAGAAAATTTTGCTGTAAGTGATGGAAATTGAAGTAGATGAACCCACTGCTGCTTGAATATGCCAGGAGACAAATGGATGGAATACATTTTTATCTAGGACTTAAGACACCAGAAGAAGTTTGCCTTTTTTGTGGTAGAACTATGAGCTACTCCTTCAGTGCTTCCCCATTACCTTTTCCAGGATTATATTGTCTCCATGTTAATATTGTTTTGTGAAAAGATTTCTCCCTTCTCCCCACTTTTTTTCTAGTAAAGTGTAAATTGTTGTTCTGATTTTAAGGCACTCAAGATTTATACTTAAACATGTGTTGCATTTGAAGAGCCCAAGATTTATTCTCTCCCTTTCCCTCTGATCACATCACTGGCTGGGTTAAAAGCTCTTGTCTGGCATAAAATCTAATTTTGTTTCATTGGTGACGACAAGAACCAAATTTACAGGGGTTTGGCGATTGCATGATATCATTCTAGGACAGCTTAAAAATATATCCTGTCACAGATGTAGGTTGATGTTAGACAGGAGAGGTCAGAGCCAGGGAGTGGGTGGCCTGAAACGTTGACATTTTGTTAAAGCAGAACATCCCCTTCTGCAGGTTCTCCCCTCTCCAGTCCTTCCTTCTTCTTTCCACTTACCATTTTCCTTGGAATGGCTGATTTTGTAGTATTGGATCGTTAAATCCTTCATGTTTGCTCACAATTTAACATGTTTACAAAATATACTGGGTCAAAATATAGACTGAGCAGAGCTGGCAAAAGACAGAAATAGATGTAATAAATCAATTCTCTAACTCTTAGCAGGATCATAGAATGACTTGGATTAGAAGGGACCTTAAAATCCAGTTTGGTTTTTGTGGGATCTAATACCTTGGATTTACAACTCATATGAAAGTTATGTGATATTTTATTTTAATTTTTTTAAAGAATGCTGTAGAACAGGTTGATCTTTGCTGGTCTTCCACTGGAGTAAGTGAAGTTATGCCATGAGGCCAAAACTTTCTTTTACCTCATTGGGATGTTCAAGTTAAGGAGCCTTTAAACTGTCAAACAAAAACAAACAAACAAACAACAACCAAATAAAAAGAAACTAGCAAAAACTAAAACAAAAAACTCCAACAAAAAAATGTCCAATATTGACAATGAAATGTCTTGGGGTGGGAGGGGAATGGGAATATAGAAGAGCAATAAGATCTCCTGGCCTGCCTTCTCTTGGAAAAATGTTAAAGAAATAATCCTTCTCCCCTGCAAAAAAAAAAAAAAAAAAAAAAAAAAAAAATTAGTGGCTACAAATTAAATTACAAATTACATACAGATTATGAAAACTCTTTTTGTAGTCACCAAAACTGGTCATAGTATAGAAGCAGATCATGGGAAGGCTCTGCACTTTGCTGTGCTTCTGTATAAAATAAAGCCATCCCTGTATGAAGTGTGTGCACAGCATAACAAAAAACCAAAGGATCTCTAGAAAAATAAAATCAAGTGATTTGTGAGTAACATCTCCGTTTTTAAAATTTTTTGAAAAATATCTGAGTCATCCTTGGTTTTGCCTGTCAAATCACTGGTGCATTGAGATATTAAAATGATATTTATTATGCACTTACTTTGTTTCCCCCAGCCATTTAATTTTGTTTTCTCACATCTTTGGCTTTTGCTACACTTTATCCCTTTTTTGCTGTTTGTTTCCAACTTTATGGCCAACTAAAATATTAGATTATTGCTGTGGGGATCCAGCACAGATGGTTCAAATCCTGGGCTCAGCAGAGGGCTGTGGAGAAGGCTGGGAAGGAGTCTTGGTGTTTCCTGAGCCACTCAATTGTTTTCCTTTTCCTCTGAGGCTTCTCAACTTCCCATGAGAAACACCCTGGGAGAAGGGATTTTTCAGAAAATGTGAATGCAACACCACTCCATGGAAGCTTCTCCCTCCTCCATCTGGAATGTGCAATCCCAGCCCTTTTCCTCAGTCATGGGGAAAGCAGCTTGGGAGGCTGAGCCTGCTCCATGTGATTCCTCCTTGGATTTCCTGCCTCCTCCCTTCTGCCAGAACAACCTGCAATCCTTCCCCTGCCTCCTTCCAAAGACTTGCTTGGTTCTGATGGGAGCCACGAGCTGATGACAGGGGAAGGGTGGGGGCTGTACCTCTGCATGTTGTTGTATTTGAGATGACACAATACAAAGCAACACACTCCATTTTTAGAAGGCTTCAAACCCGTTTTTATTCTGGCATGCAGGCTTTTTATACTTTCTTACAAAATTCCTAAGTTTACACTTTGGTCACGAGAGACAAAGTGCTCATTGGAATGGGCAGTTGCAGGTTTCTCTTATTTATCCTTCTTTCTTCCTTGGTTTCTATGTCAATGACCTTGGTAGGAAATTCTTTTGGGGTAAACATGGATCCTCTTATCAAACTTCTCTCTGGCTCACAGAAGTCACTCACAGTAAAACCTCTTCCACATGTTTTACCTCCAAATTCCTGTGAATCAATCCTGCAGGACATGCTGTCTGCATTCAGAACCCCCTTTTCCGAGGCAAAGTCCCTCCGGGGATCCAGGGAGAACTTCTCACAGGGCACTCATGTTTCACAGAAACCATGGAAGTGGATTTAGATAAGCAAAACAAAACCCTCACATGCCTTAATTTACAAATCACGAGATTCACGCTGGTTTTTTTGTACTGGGAAGATTTGTTTACTTTGTGTGGCAAGCTGCTGAGATAAAGTCCTGTTGAGGAGGGGAAGAAAAATTTTGGGGGATTTTTGTGCTGCAATTTTGCCTGCTGTTCTCAGTTATTATCTGCAAAGTTGTGAAATTTAGCTAAATCATTTTAGTAATCTCTTGGCTGCGGGAAATGTGTAACTTGGAGAGATAAGGAATTATGAAATTGTTGAAAAGTTAAGTATCAGCCATGTGAATGTTATGTTTTTAGACATTTTCTGCTGGCTTTTTTTTTTGCAGCCAGACATACACTCAGTTTTATAGGGCTTCCAGGGAGATTGATTAACATTTCTTTAAGTCTTAAAACCAAAAACAATAAGAGAGGACCCTGAAGAGTTTCTGAAAGAGCAAAGAAAGTGCAAGGAATGGTCTTTATTTCCCCTTAGTGAAATCTTGCTGAAGACACCAAGCAGTTTGGCTTCCATAGATTTATGGACATGAGAATTCACCCAAGTGGGGCCTGACAAAACACCAAAATTACTTTGAAAGCACCCAGCCATGATTTTGCTTGCTAAGATTATGGAGGAAATATTTCTCCAGTGCTAAACCATCATCTTCTTTATTCTAAGAGGGGTTTTTGGAGGACAGAGAATGTGTAGGCTCTTGTGCCCTCTGTGTGGCTATAGCTGTAAAATGCCAGCATGTGGTACCAGCAGCCAGTGAGCTGTTTGGAAAAAAACAATCAGGAAATAATCTCTGTCAGGAAAATAAAACAAATTGCAGCTGTACATAACAGTGTAATGCCTCAGAATTTAATTATGAGGTAAAACTCCTCCCTGTTCCTGTCCTCATGCTCTTCATTGCCAAGCTCTGGGTTTGTGTTAATATGGAAGTTATACTGTATGTGGAAGTTTTGTATATTTCTATCTTTCATATTCTATATGGAAGTTATGTTTTGCATTTTTATGATTCTTCCTCTGCATGACGGGTGCTGTCTACCTGGTGTTGTTGAAGGCACAGCAAGGTGTTCTGTGGCAATATCAGCTCAAGGCTATTGGTACTGCCCCCGTTTCTCTCTGATCCGGGGCAGCAATGTGCAGCCCCTCAGTTTTTGCTTCCATTTTATACCAGAGTGGTGCCCAGAACCCAGTTTAAACCCCAAAAATGCTGTGCCAGGTGGGGTGGACTGTTAGTCAGTCAAAAACAAGGAGGTGTCAAGGCTGTTGAGCCTTTTTATCCACCCAGCATTTCATGATGTGAAACAACAAGCTGAAGGAACTATTTCATAATTATGTTGATCATTAACAAAATTCACAGCTGCATTTAATCCAAAATGAAGCCACTGTCATGTGTAAGCCCCACTGAAGGGGCAGACTGGATGTTGAGCAGCTGAGAGCCTGCTGCTGGCCTTCTGTGTCAAGAGGAACTGCAGCACTGGCAGCAGTCAAAAGAGATGGCTCACATATGGCAGTAAATCAACAAGGATTCAGCCAGAAACCTCTCCAGAAAATATTATGGGGCAAAAATCCATGGTTTAAGTAAATAGTATCACACAAATATCCACTGTCCACACATTACACAGATTTACCGGTTGCTACTTGGATGACTGCAGCCTAACTTAGTCTGATCTTTAGACAATAGATTTTGGTTGTTTTGGCACATTGGATAATAATACAATAGCAAAAATCACCTTTCATGATACAGAGTAAAATAAATTCAGAGTTTCACATGTAAAAAGAATTGTGCATATCTGGAAAGTGTTACACTGGAAGGATATGAATGTCAGAGAGTGAGTCTGAATGTGAACTTCCAACAACTTTTCCTGTAAGTACTGAGAACATTTTTCCTTTTTATTTTTTTTTTTCTTGGCTTTTGGTGATTTTTAGTGCTTTCATGAATTCCAGATGAAGGCAGCCTAAGTGGTGGACAGGTGTAACTTCTCAGGGCTCAAATGGGGAATAGCAGAACCATTAATCACAGAGCAGGAGCCCTGGGCAGGGAGTCAGAGTGCAGTGCCTGCCAAGCACTTTTCTGCAGATTACTTGATAACCATATTAAGATTGATCATACAGTGCTGATCTTTTAGGTGATGGGAGCTGACCCACTTTTAAAGGGGGTTAATTTGCAATTTCACTGTATCAAACAGAGATAATGTAATGCAATTTACTAACAGGATTCCAAACATGCATAACCTTAACCCTGTTTTGGGAAGAAAGTATGACCAGTTCAGTTTGTCAGTCCTCTTTTCCACAGGGAAGGATCCTTTTCTGCAGAGGTTTTCAGATATTATTAGTATTATTATTACACTGAAGAAATACATAGTGAACAAGAAAGGTGTAAAGACCCATTACATAATCTACATACCAGAAAACAATGCCTGATCCAACCCACTCCCTGACAGGCAAAAAAAGTGGAAAAGAAATTACTGACAATCCTTTACAAATATATTCTCCCTGCTAAATCCTAAGTCTCTGCTACAATGCATGGTGGGGTGTAAAAATTAATTGTGACTCGAGCAATACCTGATGATCTGAGAGGCCTTCTCCAACATAAACAATTCTATGTTTCTATATTCTCTTAAATGAATTATTGAAATGCCTTAACAATCCCACATGTTTTAAATTGGTACCATGACATACAATTTTAGATTAATGCTCCTATGATCAGAAACTAGATTTTGAAGAAGGAGAAAGTGTTAAGGAGAAAGTGTTGATGTTAATTTACAGTAGTCATAGCAACCTAGTTCTTGCGTTTGTAGCATTCTGGGCTTACTGGGTTTGAGGGGAGGGAAGAGGGAACAGCTTTTGCTGTATCACAAGCAAAGTTTGCTCTGCTGACACTGTGCTTTGCTCTAGCTTTTCTGTAGTTCTGTCACCCAGCTCCACCACCATAATCCCTTCATGCCAGCAGGAGTAGCTCAGGGAAGGCAAAAGACCTAAAGGAGCATTTCAAAACTGAGGGCTGAGCAATCAATTTCCTGCTGTTATTTACGGGATCCCTTCCAAGAGGGATCTTCCAAAATACTCAGCAAGAGGTTTCAGATGCCTGAACTGTTATAGGGATGTTCTGTGGGCCACACACCTACAGCTCAAGCGTGGCAATACCGATGGTTTTAACACTTCGGGTTCGTTATCAGATCTACACCAAAGTGATTTGCTGCAGGGCTCTGCCTTAATTAAAAGAGAAACCTCACTCTCGAGGGATGGTGACACTTTAGAATAACGTGTAAGGAGTCAGTTCCAGGCCAGAGCTATGGCCAGCAGCACTCTGTAGGGCCCCGTCAGCTTCGGCACCGTCCCATCCGCTCGCTGTGCCCGGCTCTGCGTGGCTGAGCCCAAAATCATCGACGCCAAAAGGGCTCTGCTGTTTCACAGGGAGCTCTGCCTGCTGCTGTTCATCTCCCAGCACCGCCTGAGCTCCGGTGGAGCGTGGGAGGCTGGGGAAAAGCGGAGCAGCCTGCGCTGGAAAGCTGCTCCGATGCTGCCGCCTGCAGCCGCGCTGCAGCAGCTCAGAGGCTCCAGCCTGGGCTGGACACTCAGGGATGGGGCTTGTCTGCACATCCCTCCTGGAAGCAGATTCAAGCTGGTACTTGAAGGAATTCCAGGTATTAATTGCAATTATTTTTTCCTGGAATGAATTAAACACAACAACGGTGCATCTGGACAGGTATAGCTGAGTTGTCCCCACTTAGAGAAGGTGTTCTAGGTTTGGTCACCCCACGCAGAAATGCAAAGCTCCAAAAAATTATTCTGAGAGCAAATTTCTTCAGGAAGGCAAACTATTAATTTTGAATGTATTTAAAATTATAAAAAATATAAATGTCAAGCTCCAGACCGGTTTTGCTTTTTCTGGGGTTTTTTTTGGTGTTGTGTTTTGTTTCGCTTTGGTTTTCTTTTTTTTTTAATAGCACCTTAGAATAAATGCAGCACTTTGTTTCCTAGCAATAGAAAAGGAAGCAAATTCTGTCTGTGATTCAAACCAATTTCCCAGGTGTCCTGTTATCCCTACAGCCACAAAAGAATTTATGGAAGTACAGCTCTGCTCACGAATTCCTGCTTCAACAACTTTGCCCTTCTTGAAATGTGGTAGGCAGGATGCTGTCTGTAAGCCAGTGCATACCATAAAATTTTCATTAAATTTTCAGTTAATGGTCTAAATATAAACTGAAAAAAGAAATCTTGGTGAGAAATCTATTATTTTAAAGGAATATTGAGTTGGCCAGAAGTTATATTTTACATTTTAAATTCTAAAATAAGAAAATCAGCTTTTTAAAAGTACTTAAAATAAAAATGTTAGAGGAGTATTCTTTGAGTACTATGTGTTGTAATCACCAGTGAAAATTTGTATCTTAATTAGCAGAGCAGTGTCTTTTATAGATTAGAATTAGTTCGTCAACAGGTACTTGGAATAATATGAGTACCCGTTGCTCTTATTCAAAATTGAAACTATGATTTTTTTTCTTGATTGACAAAAATAGAAAAAAAATATTTAATAATTGATCTTTTGATAAAGAGCTTGAAAGGTTCTGCTTTGTTAGGTGACTCATGCTGAAACCTTTTTAAAATTACATCAAAATAGACACGGCCCTTGTCTTTTTGACTTGTAAGATTACTCTAATTTTAAAATGTACTTTATTGTGAATAAAGAGAAAAAGCAGTTTTGAAACAGTTAGCTCATTTGAAATGAAATCATACATTTAAACTTTTTCATTTCAGCTCCAACAAGAATGTTTCTAAATTGGTACTCCCATATGAAGTTTTTCTAAAGTTTTGTTTAACCTCCAAAAAGATTAATTTTTTAAGGTTCACTTTCCCTTCTCTGATTCAGAGCTACAAAAAACTTTCAGGGAACACTGAGCAAGTACTGTCCTAAGCCTGGAATCCCTGCTGGGACAGAGCCCAGCCTTTGGTCCATCCTGGTTTGCTGCCAGCTGGGATGTTTTTGATGGAGTGCATCCTAGCATGTGCTGTGCATCCTGCTCACAGGAGGGAAGGGAATTGATGCTGCCTGCATCACTTGGGAAATGGCTCTGGACATGAGCTGGATGAAATAAGTATTGCAGTTTTTCTTATTTTTGCGTTATTTATGATAAATGGCAAACGGTACTTTGCCATTTTTCAGTGGTGTGGGGGTTATTACAGGTGGCACAGTAATTCTTCTTGGGTGGCTCTCTGTCACCGTCACATTTTCTGGAAAAATCCCTTGCCCATAATTCTCTCCTGGGAAACTGAGAAGCCTAAGAGAAAAAGGAAAGCAATACTATCTCATTTGCTTCTCCTGTGTTTTGCTGCTTTGGAATGTGGTTTGGAGATTGTTTATCCAACATGTGAATTGTTTTTACTTATTGGCCAATCAGGGGCCAAGCTGTGTTGGACTCTGAAGAGAGAGTCACGAGTTTTTCATTAGTATCTTTTAGCCTTCTGTCTGTATCCTTTCTGTATTCTTTAGTATAGTTTAATATAGTATTATTTAATATAATATAGATCACAAAATAATAAATTAGCCTTCTAAGAACATGGAGTCATATTCATCATTTCCTTCCTTTGCCTGGGAACCCCGCAAATACAAGAGCTCTCCACAAAAACAGCACTTCCCACAGGCTTTTTAAGAAAAAAGAAAAAAACCAAAAAACGAAAACAAACAAACAAACACCACTAAAAGAAACCCACCAAACTTTCCAGAGCTGTAAGCTCTGCTTTATCTGAGCACAGAAGATATTTTGTGCAGGTAGGAGAACTGTGTGATGAAGCTGTCCATTGCACCCAAATTAAGCAGGAGAAGGTTGGGATTGCATTTCTGTAGCAAGTTGTTCAGCTTTTTTGGCGGTTCTAAATGGTTTCCACCTCAAGAAAGCTTATCTTTATACAATATCACGGAGTAAAATAATTCACCACAACTATAAAAGGTGCTTTACTGTCTCAGTACTGTAAACCTTGCCCAAGAAGAAACCAGGCACTGAAGTGACTTCTGAGCCACAGTGGCCTAAAAATCCCATCTGTAACTCCAACCCTGGGCTCAGTAAAGGTTTTCCTCCTTTCCAGCCCTTAGGAATCCTGGCTCCAGCCCCCCACTCCCCTGGGTATTTGTCTTGGTTTGAAAAGCCAGGTGTCTGCTAAGCAACGCAGGAGCCTTCCATGAAATGGAAAATGCAAACTCCCTCCTTCTGAATTCCCCCTGGCACAAAACTCAGGGATGCCTGGCTTCAACCCTTCTGTCCCTGACCTCCCTCGCAGGAAAATCCTGGGCCTCTTCTCCCCCTCTGCCTGGGCTGGAGGATTTCTGCTTCTAAAGATCAATAAAACCACTTTTTTTCCTGGAAGGGAAGGTAAGGATGCCTGGCTGGAAGAGCAGGGGACAGGCGTGGCAGAGAATACTAGAGTGTTACTGTGGCTCCTTTCCCTGCCCCCTGTTATCCCTTCCCAGCTGATTTGCACCCTGAGCATTCCTGAGTGAATTAAGGAAGGTTGGGACAGGATTCCAGCAGCAGTGATGCCCAATGCTGATTTTGGGCCTGAGAGTCCCTTGCCACAGTGATACTCTGCTTACTTGGGGTTTATATTTTTTTAGGTTTTTAGGGTTCTTTGTTTATTTGTGGGGGTTTTTTTGTGGTTTTTTTTTTTGTTGTTGTTGTTGTTGTTGTGGTGTTTTTTTTTTTTTTTTTAAACCCACACACAGCTGTGTTGGCTTCCACTGCCATCTAGTGGATGTAATTTTATTTCTCCAGAAAAGACATTTCAGGCCTTTTTGTGTGTGAATGCATTGATTCCACTCTGCACGCTGTGTCCTCCAGGAATAAACCATTTGGAGAGATTTATCCTCATTTCTGACATTTGAGGTGCTGTAAACTGGAAGTTGAAATGTAGCAAAACCCCATATATATATATATATATAGTGTATATGTATATAAACATAGCAGAAAAGTATAGTATTGTGTGTTTGCAAGTAGATTGATTGATAAAAGTTTCTTTTCCTTCAGTGAAGACATATAAGAATGAGTGCAAATATTTTTATTTTTTAAATAGTACAGCTGCTTGTTTGCTCTGGGAGCACTGTTTCTATACTTGTGCACCTTGTTTTCTGTGTATCTTTTAATGTAAGTACTATAAAATTAATTTACCATTCATAACCTTTAATGCACTTTGAAATCATGACGTAGACAATTTTCATATTTTTTTACTTATAGTCTAACTCCGTGTTATCTAGACACTCATTTGGTTCCTTCACTGCCCAAGTGGTCTTACGGATACTCTAAGTGAAAAAAAACTCTTTTTTTCCCTTTTAACTTCTAGCTTATATGGATAAAGTAATATGTGATACCATATAAAGTATGGGATCTGTTATTTATGTTTTTATCAGCTGTTAGCCCAGCTCCCTTGGCTCAAGTCTTATGAAGAAGGATAAATACGAACCCCAGCCTCATTAGTTGTGTCTGGAAATGTTACTGGAGGAGGCTTTGTTGAAGTGCCACTGGCTACTCCTTTGTATTCTTGTAATATCACAATATTTTTGGTAGCATCAATGGGAAGGAGAGCATTGCCTGGAAAGGTTCTGTGGTTGAGCCATCTTTGCTGTTTTCCTTTGTATGCACGTGCTCTCTCTCTTTTTCAGATAAAAAGGCACTTTAGGTACAGCTGCTTTGGTGCACACCAAGCAGCTTTGGGGTGCTTTTTGCACTTGGGCCATGGTGGGTGAGGGTTTAGGGCTCTTGGTCTTTCTCTGAAGTGTATATAAAACATATAATTTAAAAGACCTATCTCAAAATACCCTGCCATGAAAAGGAAGCAAACTGTGAGTTGTGAGAGGCTTCATTTCTGCTCCCTGTGTAAATGTGGTGCTTACACAGAGAGGGAGGGCTCTCCTGTCTCAGTGCTCGCAAGTTTATTACTGATGGCAGAGCAGCTGGGGCTCCTGAGGGCTTCAGTGAGGAAGATGAGAAGGCAGAGCTCCCAGCGTTAACATTTCAGGTGCATTAAGACACCTAGACCACGTGTGAGAGCTGTCACTGCCTGCTGAGCAGTTCATGTGCCCATCAGTTATTGTGGATGCTGAGAGTTTTAAACTGTCTGTGCTGAAAGGCACAGACCCACAAGAGGACACTGCATTTGACCTGAGGCTGTGGAGAAAGCCTCCAAAATTGATTGATAGCATTGGGATTATGGGTGTGTAGTTGGTTAGAAGTGTGTAATATCACAGGGTGGAAAACTTAGAGTTTGGGATTTTAGAATACAGAAATAAATATGATGCAAGACAGAGATTTTAGGGTAGAGGCAGATTCTTCTTCTTTACCTTCTTCTTCATAGGTTTGGGTGATGTTTTGTAATTGGGCAAAAGTCCACATTGTGGGCTTCCAGGGATCAGTTATTGGGTTAAAAGGGAAAATAATTTAGGTGTCAGTTCTTAATTGGATAGTTTAGTCTTAAAAGACCTTGTAACAAGAGATTGTTGGCCATTTTGTGCCTTGGTAATGAAAAGCTGCAGAACTCACTGCTGTGAGGCTGTAACATTGATAAGAAACAATAAATACCTGAGTCTGAATATGAGCTATCAATTCAAGTGCCTTCAATCCCAACCCTGAGAGAGGTAGAAAAAGGAAGCAGAGAACCCACAAGTTATGGCACAAATTGTTCTGTCTTTTGGAAAGCAGGGGAGACAGAACCTGGTATCACTCAGCTCAACAGAATTGCTTTGTTTTTGCACAGCACTACATGAAGAGGCTGAGTCCCAGGATTGAAAGTGTTGCAATAAAAATATTAAATGGGTTTGCACATGGAGCAAAGAACACTAAAGTGCCTTAAACGTGGTAGTGAGGAGTTTAGGGATTTTAGCATATTTCAGTTACTACCTCCAGCCTCCCCCCAGCCTGGTTACCCTTCAGTTTTGGGCTAGAGGGTTTTTTTTGTGAGCACACTGGCTGCTTTTAGCTGGCTGCAAGTGTTACAGACAATTGGATTTCTAGAGCAGCAGCATTGCTGTGTGGCCCCCCTCACCTCCATCATTTCTGGGTAATTATCAGTGGCACACTCAGACACGCAGGGCCCCAAAACTGTTTTCCAGTAGCACAAAAGATCAGTCAAAAGTTTCACAAAATCTCAGGCTTTTTGAGAGCTTATTTGTAATGATTTTTCCTTTCATGTACCACAAGGCTTTAAAATGTGTTCTTTTAAATAGTTTCTCTTTTATTAAAAACTGACAACAGCAACAAAACCCACATGAGAGTAATACACAAATACATTGTAATGTTCCTAAGTTACCCTGTGATTTCAAAAAAACAACAAAGCATTTGACAAAGACCTTGATGCAACCAAATTCCAAGTAGAAAGAACAACCGGTTCTAATAAAATCCACTCACTCCTGATATCCTGGGACCTTGAGGAGTAAAATGTAAGTAAAACCATGACTCATATTAATAAATGTTTTTTTGGTGTACATAATCATATTAATTGAACAGAATCTCATACAAGTGTAAAATTCATAGTAAAGATGTCTTTATTCCAAAATAATAATAATAATAATAATAATGTGTTAGGCAGACAGCTACAAAACATCTACACAAGACTTTGGTAAGAAATGTCCATGGTAGCTTTTTCATAATTCCACAGCAAACAAAAACAATAAAGGAAATCTAAAAATGCAATAAAACAAAATTTTGTTTAACTCATATGTCTCACAAACAGAGTCCTACTGTACATTTGTTAAGCCCCTAACTTTTTATTGTGTGTAAGGATTCTATCCTTTGTATATTAGAAAAAAAAGGTACTCACAATGCTAAGATCTGGTAGTTGAGGTCTACAAAACTGGTGTGACATCTGTGCTTTGAGTTCAGCAGGATAATTCAGGACATCAGAACAATAACAGTTCTTATTTTTATTGACTGATAACCAGTGCCTATTACACTACTAGAAATTTTACAGTAACAATGCAAGATTTCTACATATTGTATATCAGAGCTCTTTCTCTTTTGTTCTGAATAGAAAATCAACCTCTTTTCTTTTTTTCCTTCGTTGTTTTTGTTTGTTTTTTTTTTTTTTTTTTTAATACAAAATGTAACAAGCCTAAATGTTTCTCACGTATCAAGTTAGAAGAAAGACAAGAGATCTGTAAAACGTTTCAACAGAAAAACAAGTGTGAAGAGCTGAACAGAAGCAGGAGTGGTCACACATTCCAGACCCGGTGCAATTGCCTTGTCATTTAATCTGTTAACAAGGTGGGGAAAAAAGCGATTTGCAACATTCAGAACTTAAATGAGCCTATGAGAAATGACTGGAAATCACACTGAACAGCCTTCTAAAAGAGATAGAGAGAAAAAAATTATCTGGAGAATCAAATTAGTAAGAAGTTCAGAGAAAGGAATGCCAGATTGTTTTAATGGGCAATTTTGTGGACTTGTTCAGAAAGGTGTTGTATGTTTTCTATAAGTGTATTTGGACTATGTGGCCTTTGGCAAAGGGAGTATTTAGCAGACAAAGCAGCTTGATGAACTGGAACCAATGTGAAAATGAAAATACAACACTGGGTTTCGTTGATTATTTGCTGAAACAGGCATGGCTTTGCAAGATAAGCTTGGACAAGTGGCTGATGAGATAAATTTAGTTCCTGAATTCAGCAAATTTTTTCCATTCATGAGAAACTTCTGTTCCCTCTGCCCCAGGCTCACAGATCCATCAAAGCCTTTAAAAGCACTCTGCCACACATTTTATGGCCAAAGATTACTTTTCTGAGTGAATGCCCTCGGCTGGGACATCCTCTGTCAGCTCAGCCAGAGATGTGGCTCTGCCCTGGCTGAGCCCCTGGCATTGATCTTTGTGGCTCTTCTCTGCAGTTTCTTCACCCAAAATATGCTCAGCTGGTCACTCCTCCAGTACCTAGGTCACTCCACTGTTTGTTATTTTTTATTGGGTTTTCTTAATTTTTGGTCACAAAAGTGAAATGTGAGGTCCTAAATGCACTACTGAGGGACAGTCTTGCTGCTTTGCTGTAATTGCAGTGCTGTAGAGACATAAACTGCACAATTTTTGAACAGGCACAAGGAGGCAAACTATCTGAATTCATATTATTAAGTGAGCCAAGCTGTGCAAAAAGTGAAATGTTTGGTTTTAGCATGAAACCTTGCTGAATTCTTTTTTCTCCTGGTTTGGTTGGCCGTGGGTGTGCACCCATTTCATTTAGCAGCAGCAGGAGATGGTTGACACTGCCCTTGGTTCAATTTTTTTCCCCTGGCCTTTCCCTCACTCCAAATCTGCAGAAAGCAGTAAAAGATCTTGAGAGGGGGTGGGATGTGATGGCAGTGGAAGTCCTGAGCAGCCCTTGGAGTGCTCACTGGGGAAATGCTGATGAACATCCCCACGATTAATGCCACCACCCAACGAGCTGTTCAGGTACAGAGGATCCCCAGGGTGGTGGTGGGGAAGATGTACAGCTCAGAGGGTTGTGCACAGCAATATTTAAAACCCAGCTGTCAGGTCCTCAGGTAGTGACCAAGTGTTAAGGAAGTGAGTAAATTACTTAAGGCTGGCTTAGAGATCATTAAAAAAAAAATCTCTCCATTCATTTCTCTCAAGCTTAATTGTTGGCATCAACAATCTTTATTTTCAGTGCACTGTTCTTACTTCAGAAGAGACACAGGGGTGTGCTGCCTTGCCTGGACCAAGAGGACACCCATCACCTTCCCCCCTTAATGTTATATTATTGCAGGAAAATCAAATTACAGGAAAAGATTGTGTTCCAGTAGTGAGTGGGGCCCAAGGGTCTCCCTGATGACACCAGACTTTGTAGGGATGAGAGCTAAACTCTGCAGGAGATGGGGTAAAGTAGCAAATAGAAGAGTGAGGAGGTATTTTCTAATCTCAGGCAGTTTTTTAATCACTTAAGTAGTCAGGGAGGGCATTTACCCTGGCTAGAATAACCAAAATGGGTAATTCTCACAAATTTAGTAATTTTTAGATTACCCTATGCTCTGAGTAAAAAAAGGCATAAATGGCACTGCTGTAAATGTATTCTTGTGCCAATCTATAATCAGTTTTTTTTCAAGACTGTCATTGTTTCCTTTCAGAAGCTCATTTCAGTTTCAAGGGATGCATGAGAGCTGGCTGACCTTTTCTCTACCATTCTTGTTTTATTGTAAACCTGTCTCCCTCTTCTCCTGTGAATAAGATCCTTGTGAAACTGAATCTAAGTTTTTTGTGTCCCTCATGTGGAAGACATCCTGTGGCACAGCTGTTGCAACCCTCTGGACCAATTTCTACTAGTTCTGTGTCCATTTTGAAAGGCAATGGACTGTACACATATTATGATATTTGCATGTTTTCTTTATGCGCTGTCCTGACTGTGATTGTGTGGTGGTCAGACATCACTGCTGAACCACAAAAATTATTTCCTTTTTAAGTTCTGAAGAAAAAAAAGACTTTCTCCATGTGAAGTGTTTAGGATTATTATAATAATAACAATAACTATCAGCTTAACCCAATAGTGTAAAAAGATAAACATGCACCTTTAATATTATTGAACCAGCATTACTGACATTACTCCTTGGCATAGTTGTGTAATCACAGAGGCACTGCTTTGGATTTTCAAAATCAAATCTAGAGAGAAATCCTCCCACAGATGAAACTTCCTGTCACTTTAACTTAGTTTTGTTAATATGCATGCATCCCATGTCTTTACAAGTGGTATTTCTATATGGCTATTCCATGTCCACAGATGTGTCTGTATTTTAGTTAAATAACTCACCATGACTTCACTATTTTTATTTTTTAAGGGCTGGCTGGAGTACCAAAGATTTACTCTCAGCATAAATCCGTGAGGAAATATTTATAAAATATTTTTCTTGCACCAGCAAGACTAAAAA
This sequence comes from Pyrgilauda ruficollis, assembly GCF_017590135.1. NCBI lineage: Eukaryota > Metazoa > Chordata > Aves > Passeriformes > Passeridae > Pyrgilauda > Pyrgilauda ruficollis. The sequence continues at coordinate 618,841 of NW_024510210.1, read as the reverse complement.
GCAAACCACACTGCAAAAATGAAAACTAATATACACTTTATATTCTGTTGTTGTTGTTGTTCTAAAAAAACAAACCAAGGTTGAATTTCCATTTAGCTCAGAGTGCATCACTTGGAACCCTGTGTTTTGTTAACAGGGATGGACATTACATGCTCTTAGCTCCTTTTTGTCTTTGCAGCTGGTAAACTGAGTGCTTTTGGACCTCTTCTTTACCATCATGTAGCGCTCCTGAATTCCACCTCCACACAGAGTAGAACATTCTGTCCAAGCAGTCCATGGTTTCATCCTACAAACTGAAAAAAAAAAAAAAAAGAAGTGACTTGGTTAAGTTTTTAGTAGTAGAAAGCCCTGCTAAGTATAATCCAGTTTGACAAACACTGGAAAAAATAAAAAGAAATTTATTATTTACATTATAAAAGACAGAAAAAATGATGAAACTGTTAAATGTTAGACAAGCATAAGCCACAACTTAGCAGTAATTCCTACCCAGATAATGTTAAATACACCACAAGATATGTTCTGTTGATTTGAAGAATCAGTACTTGATGACACTTGGTTTCCCCACTGGAAAAGCAGTTTGAGCAGATCTCCTGGAGCAGCCCGAGTCTGAATCAGACTGCTGAGGTGGAAATGAGTTCAGTTTTGAAATTCAGCATCGGATCCAGGAAAAAATATTTTAAATGCTTGAAGCTAACAGGATGTAAAGATTGCCACCCAGATCTGCAGAAACTGCAGGCAGTCCTTTGCCAGGTGTAAAGTTTAAACTTCTTCACGCTTTTGTGCGGAGTAGCTAAAATACTTTTAGTGCTGGGACATGGACAGGTGTGGGCTTTTCTCCATGGTGCCCTGAGCTTAGGCTGGGTGATTTTGGTGATGAGCAAGCACTGCAAGTGGCTGTGTTTTACTGACTGAATTGCTGAAGAAGCTCTCACAGAATGTGGTGGAGCTGCTCACAAACTCTGTTGATGCCTCAGGTTTTAGCTTTTCTATTTTTCACATTCTGTGCTGCTTTAGTGTGTGGGTCTGGGCTTCACATGAGGGCATGGTGAGCTCTGTGCACAGAGCAGGGAGACAAAACAATTCCTGCTCCAGCTGGGCACCAAGGACAAATGATCCAAATCGCAGCCCAAGAGCACAAACAGCGTGGGCTGGAGAGAGAAAAACAAGCAGGATGGGAGTGCAGGGGCTGCAGCTGGAATTGGACAATTAACTCCAATATGCAAATGGACCAACATTTATAAAAGTGTGGTACCCTGTGAGCAGTTGTCCATTTTTGGGGCCGTTTTGGTTTGTGCTGCCCAAGGTGGATCCACTGAGGCCTCTTAACAAATCCCTACTTTATTCTTTAGCTCAGTCTAGTCTCTGTTCTAGGTCAGCCTTCATGAGGCATCATCATCATGCAGAAAACCACTAAAAGTGGTTCCACACTCACCTGGATATTGCTCACTCTCTAAATTCTTCTTTGCTTGTTCGCTTCTCCTTTTCTCCCGGGCCTCCTTCCAGCGCCTTTTTTCCATCCCTGCTCCCCTCAGGCACTTCCTCACTCTGCATTTGGTGCGCTGGACGGTCTCAGGGCAGGCTGCCCCCCCAAACTGGGGCTCTATTTTAATCATCCTTGTCCTGATCATGTGGCCCTTGCCACAGGAGGTGTTGCACTCAGACCACTGGGACCACTCCGTCAGCTCACAGTGGATGGCTGCAGGGAATGGAAAACACAAAAAAATGACAGAAAATCCGTGAGGTCTGAACACAGAAACACGCAGATGTGCCTGATGAATCTTTGCACCCCAGCTACACAGACTCCACTTAAGCCTCCAGTCTTCTCAGCAATTGTTTGGAGGCTGCATGTCAGAATTTTCTGAGTCCATTTCTAGCAGAAGTTTTATTTGACACGCTCTTTGATTTCTTCTTCAAGAGTGGTGCTGGCAGATCGCTAAAATTACAAAGAACATATAAATAATTCTCCTGTGCCTTCTTCAATTTTCCCACCCATCTGTCTGTTTTGTAATGAAAAGCTGCTGAAAATTGAGTTATATTTAAAAATAATTTGCTGCCTCTGAGATCTGAGCCTTGCTTTGCTGGCAGTGTTACGCAATAAGCCATATTCACTAATACCATTATGTCTTAAAAGTCTTCATCTTTCAACACTGCTTAACACTTACAGCCCCAGTGAATAAAAATCAAAATGATATTTCACATTATTTAAGAAAAGTTGAATGAGCAATTACAGTGCAAAAGCCTTTTTAACCAATACTTTCGGTGAAAATAATGTAATTTTTGATACAACCTCACAAACCAGCAGGAAACAGGATGCTAAAGGCAATCATATCTCATTCATTCAGCAGTGCCTTAGGCTCTCACACTTCACAAGGACTGAAAAACAACCAGAAATTTGGTCTGCCCAAGAAGTGGGGGATTTTAATGGAGCAAGGTAAAAAAAAATCTCTGCAGCTGCCTCCACACCATCCAGTAGCAGGCTGCAAAGCGATACCATTCAGAGGTGTATCAAAGGTGGAGAAAGCCCCTTTTGTCCTCTTTCTGAGCTGAAAGAATCACACAGGTGATTTCAACTCTTCTTTCTTTCTTTCCTGGCACACTGTCTGCATTGGAGTAATAAACCAAGTTTTATAATTCTAACTTATTTCCTACAGGGGAGTTGCCTGGAGCTGCAGTGTGTTAAACATGGAGAGCTGTATTCCCATGGAAATACTGGGAATTACCACGGAGTGATGTAGGGCAAGCTGAACTTAAGACCCACTTGTATTTCAGCTCTCAATTGCTGAAAGTGTATGATAATGATAATAATAATAATTTTTTTTAAACAATGCACACTTGATACCCCCCCTCCCCCATCTAAAAAGTGATGCTAAGATGGTGATGGAGGTGTGATCCATAGATTTTGACACATAATAGCCTCCTCTTCCCAGGGAATTCTCCAAACTTACGGCATTCTGGCAGCATGCATTTCTCTGCTTGCTCCAGCTCCTCGTTGCAGTCTCCCAGCTCAGCAGCAGATTTCAGCATCCTCTGCCTGGTTCTCATTCCCTTCCCACAGGTTACACTGCAGTCACTCCACTCAGACCAGGGAGACAGCAGGCAGGGGATGGTATCTGGTAGGAAATAAAAAGGTAATGAATTCTTATTATTAATGATTTCTTCCTATGAATAAAGTATGGAGGTATACATTTTGGAAATAATACAGGTGGAAAATGTGTTTTATCTGTCATCAGCCTATTATACTTTCTTGTCACAAGCTGAATGGTGCTGCTGAAGAAGCTCAGAAAACTTTATATTAAATTGAAAGGCTTGCTTGATTTAAATGTCTTTGCTATCTTTTCCTGTATCTAAGTCATATCTGCTGGGGTCGCAATGCACCTGGGGAATAAATAGTTTAAGGAGCTATGTTTCAATCATAACTCCTGTAAAAAAAAGAAAGATTGTTGCAGTGAATAGAACCAAAAGTCAACTTAATTTAGTCTAACAAGTGAAACTTCCATATTTAATCTACCAAAAATATTTTTAAAATTATCTCTGATGAAAATGTAGCATTTCATATGAAATTAATAGTGACAGTAAGGGTGTGTCTGGCTGATTGCACAAAAGAAACACCTCAATTTCTGAAATTTTCAGGGGTTAAAATTTCAGGGAGGGTTTTATGTGTTTTATTCTAGCCTTATGGTCAAATATCCCTCGTATTTATAACTTAGAGTTGTTTAGGCATGGCTTGCTGGTACACACACCACTGTGTGGGTCGTACAGCAACAGGACACCACTGAACACTTTTTATTGAAGCTCTCATCCTGACAGTGAATGTGCTATTAATGTACAATCCCTAAGATTTTTCTCCCAATTTGAAGGAGGACAAGGAAAAGCAGCATTGCTCCTGGTTCAGCTGTGTTCTTTGTGTGCTGGGGCAATGTGTCAGAAATGATGTTTCTTTTCAGAGCAGGGGAGTATGGTTGTGTTCAAGGGTCGAGATGAGAATCTTGACTCCATGTTTCAGAAGGCTGGTTTACAATATATTATATTAAAATGCTACACTAAAACTATACTAAAAAGAATAGAGAGAAAGGATCCATCAGAGAACTGGAAAGGAATGATAACAAAATCTCGTGACTCTCAGAGTCCAATATACTATATTAAAATTCTACACTAAAACTATACTAAAAAGAATAGAGAGAAAGGATCCATCAGAGAACTGGAAAGGAATGATAACAAAATCTCGTGACTCTCAGAGTCCAATGCAGCTGCATCTTTGATTGATTCATTAATTAGAAACAACCAACATGAACCAATCCAAGATGCACCTGTTGGTGAACAATGTCCAGGCCACATTCCACAGCCATCAGATAGTTATTGTTTGCATTTCTTTTCTGAGGCTTCTCAGCCAGAAGAGGAGAAAAATCCTAGCAAAGGATTTTCATAAAATATCATGGTGACAGGGGAGAGGAACTTCTTTCACTCACGGCATTCGGGCATCATGCATTTCTCTGCCTCGGTGGTTTCTGCCTTGCACATGGATCCATCAGCAGGAGTCATCTTGATCATCCTGTGCCTTCTCTTCATCCCCATGCCACAGCTGGCACTGCACTCATCCCATTCACCCCACTCCGTGACAAGGCAGCTGCTGGGAGCTGTTCAAAGTGGGCAGAGAAAATTGTTCATCAGTATCACAGCATCAGCTGAGGTGGAAGGGACCCCCAAGGATAATGGAGTCCAGCTGCTGGCCCTGCACAGAGGGTCACACCGTGTCCCTGGGAGTGCTGCCCAAACCCTTCTCAAACTCCATGAGGTTCGTGCTGTGACCACTTCCCTGGGGACTCTGTTTCAGTGCCCATTTTTTTTCTGATATCCAAACTAAACCTCCCCTGACACAACTTCAGGCCCTTCCCTTGGCTTCTGTCACTGCCATTGGTGCCTGCCCCTCCTCGTCCCTTCATGAGGAATTTGTTCCTGCACTGAGGACTCCCATCAGTCTCCTCCAGGCTAAACAGACCCAGTGCCCTCAGCAGCTCCTCACACAGCTTCTCCTCTGGAACCTTTATCATCCTAGTGGCCTCCTTTGGACACTCTCTAATGGCTTCATAACTTTTTTTTTTTTCCCACTGTGGCACCCAAACCTGCCCCCAGCACTCAAGGTGGGGCTGCCCCAGCTCAGAGCAGTGGGACAGTCCCCTCCCTTGCCCAGCTGGTGCTGCTGTGCCAGGACAGGGATGTCCCCAGCACAGGGATGTCCCTTCTGGCTCCAGGGCACTGCTGGCTCACATTCAGCTTGCCAGGGACCCCCAGGTCCCTTTCCCTGGCACTGCTTTCCAGCATCCCATTCCCCACTCTGTTTGTACATCCAGGGCTGCCCCATCCCGGGTGCAGAATCCAGAACTTTCCCTTGTTGAACTTCATGTGGTTGGTGATTGCACAGTTCTTTAATTTCTTGAGGTCTCTCAGCAGGGCCTTCCTGCTTTTGAGGGAGTCAGCTCCTCCCAGTTTTGGATCATCTGGGAATTTGCTTTGTATGCCTTCTAATCTTGCATCCAAGTCATTTATTAAGGTATTGAAGAGCACAGGACCTAAGGTGGAGCTCTGTGGGACCCCAGTAAGACTAATATAAAAAACTTTTGGGGCAGTCCTCCTGCTATTAGCTGGATTTTTTGAAGCTGAAGGAAATACTTACAGCATTCCTCATTTACAACACACTTCTCAGTCTCCTCAGTGGGCACTTTGCACATGGAGCCATCCTCAGGGAACTGCTTTACGTATCTCTCCCTGGACCTCGTCCCCATCCCGCAGGAGACACTGCAGGGGGACCATGTAATCCAGTCAGACATCATGCAGGTGGAGCCATCTGAAACACACAGAGCGTTCAGGTGTGGGGATTTATCAGTGCAGGGTGCCCCCAGCCAGGGAATAACGTGCTCTGACTCCATGATTCAGGAGGCTGAACAATTGTTTTATTAAGCTATGCTGTATTACACTAATACTATACTAAATTACATACTAAAGAGATGCTATACTAAAGAATACTAAAGAAAAACCCCTGTCTGGAGACAGCTTTGACCCAATTGGCCAATCAATCCAAACAACCCTCAGCAGAGTCCAATTAACAAATCACTTGGGGTAAACAATCTCCATAACACATTCCACATGTGTCAAAAAAACAGGGGCAGTGAATAGAGATAAGAATTGTTTTCTCTTCTTCGAACTTCTCCCTGCCTTCCCCAGGAAAAATCTTGGGAGAGAGTTATGCCTCTGTGAAGAGAGCTACAGCCACAGAGATTGACAGAGCTGCTGCCCAGTTGTGTGCAGCATCCCTTCTATGCTGCCTTTCCCACTGTCCTCTCCTCTGCTGCATCCTTTTGGAATGCATGAAACAGAAGCCTCTCTCAGAGAGAAAAAGAAATGCAGGGTTTGAATCAGAACCTCTAGAGATGCTGAAATATAGTAAGCCACACAGACATGAAATAGAAGTTTTACTTTTAAGTAAGTAGAAATATATCTTAAGTGCCTTAAGAGACTGTGTTAGCTAGTAAAGGGCCCTAAAACCTAGTTTAAAGTTCAGTAACTTAGCTCCAGACATAACAAAAACATAGCAGAACATTGCTTGCATTTCTAGATAGAATTGATGGAACTATCCACGTAAATAAATAAAATTATGTAGGTAGATTTTGGGTAAGAACTGATGCTACTTTTGCACATTAGAATTTGTGTTTTAGAATCGTGTTTTTAGCTGATTGGACGATTTATTAATAAAACACCTCTACTGGGGTGCAAAGAGGGAAGATAAAAGGAAGGAAGAAGAAAAAAGGTGGGAGCTGCTGCTGCTTCTGCTCTGGACTTTATGCCAGAAAACTTTTAGCACAGAACTCTGTGTTACTCTGAACTCCTCACCTTCGAGACTGATGTATTCGTGCAATAAACAACTTGACTACACCCAAAAACTGCTCCTGTCTCTTTGAAGACCCAAGACCCATGAAAGCTCCAGAGCATCCCTCACTCCTCCTTTATACTTCTGTGCACCTCATGCCCTGACACAGCTGGGGTGCAGAGTTCACCACAGACAGCTGCCATTCGTGTTCTTCAGCAATCTTCTCTTGGCCACCACTCAAGCCATGCTACAGCAACTGACATCCTTGAGAACTTTAAAGCAGAAGCAAACTCCACAGGGCATTCTTCTCCTCCACCTTCCATTCCTGGTTACCTTCATCGCTGCAGCCTGGGCCCATGCAGGGCTGGAAGTCTTGGGTGTCTGGGCAGGGCACGCTGAGGTCCAGCTGAGCTTTGAGCATTCTCTGCCTCATCCTCTTGCCCTTCTCACAGGTAGAGGAGCTGCAGGCTGACCATGGGGACCAGTTTGAGTATATGCAAGTCTCAGGGGTGTCATCTGAAAAGAGAGGAAAGGCATTGAATGTTAAAAATGGTCTTCCACTTTCTTCCTTTTTCTGTGCTGATGATTACTTTAGATTCCAATAATATACATGATTTCCTTCTGCATTCTATCATCTCCATTTTAGCCCAGAAGAAAAAAAATATTGCCAACTTTCTTTTAAAAAAAAAATTATTTGAACCCCAAAAGTCTTCTGTCTTTTATTGCCTGTATTGTTATTGTCATCTCCTAGGTATACATGTAATTTCTTTTCTGTACAGAAGAAAGCTAACAGAAGAGATCAGAAGACATGAAAACCTCTTTGACACTGAGTGGAATTTTTGCTCCTAAGTCAGTTTTGTCTTAGTGACAGCAGAGAATGGAACCAAATATAAATTATTAGTAGTGCAGAAACTAATTTCAAACGTACCTTCTTCTTTTTCCTCTGGTGCTAGATCTGCCACAATATCATCTATGTTATCAGGAACAATATTGCACTGCTCCCCCTGCAAAACAATGATTGTGAACACTGAAGAGAGGAAACTCATCCATGAGGGGTTAGACCAATACATTGTGAGACACTGCTGTGTCTGCAGCAACTTTTTCTCTTTGAATTCCTAGGTGTACATAAAGAAAATCACCAATTAAGCAGATGCAATAATTGCCAGAATTAGGAGAGCTTAAGACAGTTTAAATTTTTTCTGCCATTATCTTTGCTGTGGGTAGGTTAAGGAGTGTAGATTTGGAGGGAAGGTGGAAAAAGAATGGATTGGTTTTTTGGTTTACAAAGTGGATTTTTACTTGCTTGAGAATTTGACTTATATGTATTCTACCTTTCGTGCAATTCTCTCAATGACAACTCTGGCCACCAGCTTGATAGATCCTCCTTCTGGATCATAAAATGGGCTTTGAGGATGATCTAAGCTTGTAAGAGGTCTGATCTTCTCCTGAGGCACTGTAGGTTTGTTAGGAGACTGCAATCAAAAAGAAAAAAACAGTGTTATAAAAGAAACTAATAGTTAACCTGCAGAAATTAAAACTTCACTGAAATGCTAAACTGCAAAATTCCAGTGTGAGGTGACCTCTTTACACTCATACTTACTGGTATGGGGATTTGTTTTGGGTTTTTTTAATGGGTTTTTTTGTTCGTTTGGGGGGTTTTATTGATGGTGGTTTTGCTCTGCTTTGCTGTGAGAAACAGTTGAAGTTTCCTGTGCCAAACAGAAGAGCTGGCATTGGGTTGAAACAGCCCCAAACTGGAGTTGATGTAGCTGCTGATGGCACTGCTCTGGTCTGTACAAAAGGGCACCCAAAGGCTTGGTTGTGACCAAAGCCCTCTGTTTATTCAATAGGTGAATATAACAGGTGAACATAAATGAGAAATTCTTTACTTTGTTGTGACCAAGCCCAGAGTGGGTGCAGAGCCTCCCTTACTCGGGGTATTCAAGAGCTGTACAGAATCCTATAACCTGCTCTAGGATGACTCTGCTTAAACAGGGAGATTGGACCAGATGACTCGCTGTGGTATTCACATACTCTTTGAACAGAGAGGGACATAATTCTCTCTCCCAAGATTCTTCCTGGGGAAGGCAGTGAGAAAGCTCAGAGAGAGAAGAGAAAACAAACAATTCTTAGCTCTATTTGTTGCCCCTGTTGTTTGGCACATGTGGAATGTGTTATGGAGATTGTTTACTGAGGAGTGATTTGTTAATTGGGCACTGGTGATAGTGGACTGATTGACCAGTTGGGTCAGAGCTGTGTCATGACTATCCAAAAGGGGTCACAGGTTTTTCTTTAGTATGTTAGCAGTATGATATAATATTAATATAGTGTAGTGTAATATAATATAGCTTAATAAAGCATTTATTCAGCCTTCTCAATCATGGAGCCATTGCACATTATTCCCTGGCTGGGGACACCCTGCATTGATAACTTGTGTGCTTCCTTCCAACCTTACCCATTCTGTCCTTCTGTGGTGAAAACACCCCAGGTGGATGTCACACTGTCAGTGCCAATGCTGAGGGAACTCAGGCAAAACCATGGACAGTAAATTGTAGTTAACATCTCTTTAAATGAATTGTATTTCATTAAAAAAAAAAAAATCAGTAGAGTAAAAAGTATAAAGGCTTTCCTGCCTCACTGCTGTGAGGGGATAATTTGGATAAACTACAGAGAGTGCCGGTACCTCGTAGGTGACGCCACTGTCGGTGCCGGCATCCCACGGGATCAGATCCTGCACGACTTTCTGGACCCAGCCGCAGTCCTTGGTGCAGAGATCCTCGGCAGAGAGCCCCACGTTCCAGTCGGGGCTGGGGCCCAGCATGGTCAGGAAGGACATCAGGTGCCGGTGGCGATCCACGGAAAACTCAGCAGAGGGAGCAGCTCTCCTGCAAATCCAGAGGAAGAGCGTGAATGCCCGAGCCAAGGGGGAAATGAGCCCAGAAACCTGCAGCATCACCCAAGGAGGTTTGCACTTCAATAGGCAAAAGATATATAATGTGGAGAATTTTGCAGAGAATTTTTAAAGTTTGATAGAAGGTTTACATAATTATGTATCTGTATGCAAACCTTGAGGTAAGAAACGTTGATTTGGAAATGTTATGGAAGAGGATAGGCATTGTTGAGAGAGAAATGGAACTAGAAAAAAGTTTTAAAGGATGGTTTTGTAAATAAGATTAGGTACTTTAGATAAATAGAATTATGAAAGATATTATAGGATTTATGAGGGGTAATTTTAGATTATTAGTTTTAAGGAATTTATAGTATAGTGTGGTAAAAATTGATAGGTTAAGAAACATTTATAATGTAGGAAATAGTTTTTGACTGTGATAGTGCAAATTATAATATTTGTATTGTCTTACCCTTCACATAAGACTAAAAATAGAATAAAAGTTTTTAAAACACCTCTCAGTTGCCCTATCTCTGGGTCAGAAAATAACTTAATCCGACAATATAGAAGTACAGAGCTGCAGCAGTGTGCTTATGCATTAGTGGGATAATAATAATAAAAACATCTGTTAAAACACTTGCAAAAATTAGGGCTAAAACAGCAGAGAAATACCTTGATTGCTGGGTTACTTTTTACCCCCACCCCCAAAGCCAATGTGAGTTTCAACGCCAAAAGTTCTTGGAAGTGCTACAGTGTGTGCAGAAAAGAACTGATGAATAGAGTTTTAATGCTCCTGTGAGTGAGAGATGAGTGGTCACTGCCAGCCCTGGAGGGCTCAGCCAAGATTTGGCAGATCCTGAGGGTGGGTGTGAGAGCTCCTCTGCTCATCCTGCCTTCGCTGGGCGCTCCCTGGGGAGGGAATCTGCTGCATCACCCTGGGCTCTGCCCTGCTGGCAGCAGCTCCCACATTCATTTTTCCCCATGAAAATGGCCATAAAACCAGCCCTGGATGGAGGCTTCTGCTCGCAGAAGAGGAGCTGGAACCCTTCATGGTGTTTTTCTTGTGAGCAACAACAAATGCAGAATTATTTAAAATATTATTTTGCTAATTCTGTTCTACATTCTGGTCTGATGTCAACGCAAATTTTCCCCAGTTACAGGACTTGGGTTAATACAGTCAAGTTGAGGTTTTGTTGGGTTTTTTCTTTTCAATTTTATGCCAAAATACACTGGTTCAGAGTATCTAAAGACCACATTTATTTTAAATGTGAGACGTTTTTACAGTCTTATTTGTGCTTCCTTTTTTAGCTAGGTAACCAATAATAATGCCCATGCATGCTTAACACTGCACAGACACTGCTCTACTGTAGTCATAAGGAGTTTATTCTTCCTACAAATGCTTATAAAAATGTGGTATTTATTTGTGGGGTTTTTTTTCTGGCTCAAAGCACTCTCAGTAAGAAAACCAGAACAGCTAAAAGACAATGATTTTTCAGTAGCTATCATGAAGTTTCAAAAGCAAGATATCTAAAAGTTAGCATGTTTAGTTCCCCTTTAATAGGCAAGTTAAGAAGAATTTGCTAATGTGTAAAATGTTCTGGCCACTTCTCTTCCAGAGTCTTTAGAAGTGGTTTCTTACAGTGTAAATTATCTTATGTTGAATTAAAGACTCTGAGCAGAAGAGTTGCTAAGTATTTGATGTCATTAATCCTGCCTTTCCCAGAAAGAAATGCAAATTGCTTTTTTTTTCTCATTAGAGATAGAAGTCTGATTTCAGTTTGTCTAATGCAAAGTCATAAAATAATGATGACAGTATCAGCTTCCCTCAGTGAATGCAGTATCCTGATATATTTGTCAGGCACAGAGCTGTGATTAGTCTTAAAAAGCCTATTAACTGACTTCAAGTAGCTAAAGGATTTACTGCATTATAAAGGTTTCTATGAATTCCCTACAGGAATTCTATATTTCAAACAGGGTAAGCAATACACTGTAAAAATATCAGAGAGATGTGTGTTTGTGTAGCTGATCTTTAGATGGAGAATATGTCTAACATGGACATGGCAGAACAACATATTCATCATGATATTAATTTAAATAAAAATATGTTTGTATAAAAATTATATCTGTATTTAAATTATAACTATATCAGTGTTGAAACCCTGTTAAAGAACACTTCAGTGTGAGAATCACTCTGCCTCCAAGACTTTGGATGTGTTAAATACCAGTAAACTTGAGCCTGCCATAATTTTCCAATTCAGAGCACTTTGACAAAAATCACCTATCTTCTGCTCCTTTGTTAGGGCAGGTAGATAATGTTATGGCCATTTTACTGTTTTTTATCCTGTAGCAAGTTAAGAAAGAAAAGTAAAAATTCATGGAGGACAAATGGAGGCTCCTCTCCTCTCCTCTCCTCTCCTCTCCTCTTCCTCTCTCTTCCTCTCTCTTCCTCTCCCTCTCCCAAATGCAAATTTGACAAATTTTTATAAGGCGCATGGATACTGACTTGAACAACATTTGTTTAATGTAGCCCAAAATCCAGAGTCCTTCCTGAGTTGCTGTAATTTAAGGGAAATAGACTGATTTAAGGCACCACCCGTAACTTCTACCCAGGTGTAGGGATAGGCACAGACTTATACAAGAGAAAACTCTGGGGGCTTTTGTTAGCTTTTTAATAATCTGACATATTCAGCTCTTTCCAGTATCCACATGAATGACAGATTTATGAAGCTGGCAGGAACCTAACATGCATCCCTCAGCCACATGTCTGGCTCAGATGCCCTAAGACTGCACTGTGGATCTCCATGAAGGAAACCAATGCAAAAATTTATTCAGTACACCCCAAACCCAACTTTTTTCATTGTTGTGTCATCAGCACCTTGGATAAAATAGGAATTTGGATCATCCTTTTTTCTCTTTCAAAATTTTAGAAGGTGTTCTTCTGCAACAAGTTGAGCACGTCTGGTAAAGCCCACAGGAAAGCCTAAAGTGTAAATAACTTGTCAGTTTTCTTCAAGGGACAAATGTGCCCCTTTTCCTTCCCCTGCACAAATAAATGCCTAAAACCAGTGGCAAGTGGGAGTTGCAGAGCAAATCCTGACCATTAGGAAAGTGCCAGGTGAGAGCCCTGAGAGCCCCAGGGGGCAGGGGAGCCCTGCTTTCCCTGGCTGGAGCAGACAGTGATTTTCCACTGTGAGCAGCCTGCTGGCAATTCCTGTCACACAGCACAGAGCGAGGCAAGTCCCAGGCAGCATCCTGCATCCTAATGTTTTCCATTTCCTTTATTTCTAGCCAATTTTATTTTTGTTAGCAGGATTAGGATCTCCAGCTACAGGGAAGCCATATACTGAGCCGTGTAGGCAAATGGTCTTTTTTTTCCTCCCCATTTTTGTGTTTGTGTTTTAGACTGTGGGGTTTTGGGTTTTTTGTTTTTTTGCTTTTTAATATATTTTTTTTTCCTCTTTTAAGGCTGAAAGAGCACAAACATGATTTTGCTTCACAAGTTTTCTCCCCAAGTGACAACCTAGTTGCTATCACTGCTGGGGGTGGGCGTTAAGGAAGTCTTTGACAAACCATCAGAAAACTCAGCTTGCTGCAAGACACGTTTTTGAGTGTTGAATCAATATTGTTGTGTTCTACTTGAGGTCCATGAGAAAGGGAAGAGAGCATGCAGGAAGGTGGTTGTGTAGAGCTGCTGAATAAAAATAGCAAAACCAATATTTGGCAGAATAAAACTTTGTGATTACTTTTGGTTTGATATTTGATTAGCAAAACAAAAGAAGCAAGTAAAAGAAGAAGCAAGAGGCAGCCTAAGCATATACTTTTTTTTTTTTTTGAGGTAATAAGACCATTTATAGGGTTGAGATTTTACCCCCTTTTGGAATTAAATTGTAATTCAGGCAGTATTATAGATTTTATGCAGGGGGAAAAAAATCTGATATCTACCATGCACTGAATAAGTATATGGAGAGGAAGATTGTTGGAAATAGCTTGCAACTCTCCTGATTTTTTCACAAGTGATTATTAAGATATAATCACCCAAACCCCATTCTTAGGGGTTTATAAAACCATTCTTAAATTTATTTGAATGTACCAGGATCTGATTTCATATCAAAGTAGCCTTTTCAAATAGGAAGACAAAAGTGGAAAGACAGAAACTGTTCTAAGTCTGATCAGAGGCAGAGGGGTGAAAGCCCTGTGGACCACATTGCCACTGCTTTCATCTCAGTGGTCCTGATGATCAAGAAACAGTATATTTTTATTTTTTTAATTAAGAGTTTAGCTGATTAGAGGACCATGAAAACTGAATAGTTTCAGAAATACTAAATGAGCTTTCCATTCTACCTCTAGAAAACAAAAGCAGCATCCTTCTTTTTTTTAGAGACTTGCACTGCACCATATCTACAATTTCCAGAATGAGCATTCCTATTTATTCATCTTTAGAACCTTTTGCTATTGATACAAATAACAGTGTGAGCATGGAAACAAACTTCCCACCCTTGAACTTCCTACCAGCAGCACTTACACAACACCTCTTCTATTGAGTGCAATTTAGAGTCAGAACATCTTGAAAAGTGAAGTAGCTTCAAAGAAAGCAAGAGAATTAAGCTCCCAAACTGAATGTAAAATACCCTTAAAAGTCTGCAACCAACAGAGCAAATTAGATGAGATATTTAGATGTTGTATCACTGAGAAAACCATTTATGAAGTGATGGAAATTACTGTCACTGCATGGACACGAAGTTCTATGCAGAGATACCAACACCTGAATTTCAGGTGTTTCAGGTTTGTCCTGTCACCCCAGAACAATGCTGCACAGAAGGAGGAGGAGAATCTTTAGTTCTGATTAAATGCAGGGCAGGTGAGCACTTTAGCTGATGAGTAATTTGAACATGTGTATGTTCCAAAAGGGCTAGGGAAAGGAAAGCTACGGTAACATGAGCACTGAACCAATGAAATTTGATTGACATCCACATAAAAAGCTGCAAAGCACATTAATGCTGTTGCTTTCTCTGAGCACCAAAACAGAGGAGGTGAGAGGAGGAGTTTGGCTATTTTATTTCATAGGGAAAGAATGAAGAAAGACAGAAAACTTCTTACACATCTAGCATACAAAACCCCCTACATAACAACCTCTTACCTTGCTGAGTGTCAGCTTTTAAACTGAAAATGTTGCTGTAACCAGTTAAAAGGGGAGGATATGGTATTGCATTTGAGCTAGGGGATTATATCATTACCAGTGCCATTTAAACCACGCATCAGAGCAAATGCTGCTCTAAAATATCAATTATCTGAGCGTTTTTTAGAAAGCATTACAAAAGGAAGGGACTTTGTGCACACATTTCAGGCATTTTCATATTTTCCTATAAGCCTGCCTGGATTGCTACTGTAGATAATAGTGATATATTTATTCTTTAATACATCAGCTATTTGATTTAATATCTTCATTCATCGATGGGCATACCTTGATTATGTGATTAACAAATGTGAGCAGGTTTTCTACACTGCAAGAAAACCTCAAGTTAGGACTGCAGCTTCTGAAACTGCAGGTTTTTGGTTTATTCTTTGCAGTTTGTCACAAACAAGGTGTGTTATGTTGCTGGCAATATTTACTCCTGCTTAGAAGAGCTTTGTACCCCTTTGATTATTTACTGTGCATTTGCAATCAAACCATGTTTCAGGAGTCTCTGGATGGATTCAAGAAATTTCTCTCTGTTTCCCAGGAGCTTTGGGGCTACAAATTGTCGGCCTGGAGTAATTACAGCTGTGTTTAGCCAGGAAATCCCAGGGGTGTTGTAAGAGCCCTGTGTATCTGTGTGTCTGTCTCCTTTCTCCCCTGGCTGCTCTGCAGACCCTGCTTGGAGGAGCAGCAGAGGCAGAGCAGCTCCTCAGCCTGGCCTGAAATCATCCCAGCCTGAGATCTGGTCCTCTCCACCCTCCTTAACAGTATCAGACAAACAGCTCAGACCTCTTTATGATCTGGTTAGCAACGAACTCTGATTTGCTACCAGCTTAACTCATTCTGAGTACTAGATTACAGCAAAGATCTCCTTTTAACAAAAGATACCCTTCCAATCAATAGCATTGATGGTGTCTTTAACAAATGGCACCATCAATACCATTGACTGGAATACCTAAAAAATGTGGATACTCCTTCAAAATCCTTTAAAGAATTTTAAAGTAATACTGTCCTACTTCCCAAAATAATTTGATTTGCAAATATCCCAAGATGAGAATTGCATTTTGCACTTCTCCAGTCCCAGTGTAACCTCTGAAGATGCCCAGCACCTTGATTAATAAATTCACATTCCAGCTCATCCAGCATCCCTCTCCATCCAACGTTCACATCCCTTTTGGTGTCTGGAGATGGGAACTAGAGAAAATACTTAATTACCGTTTCATAAATAACAAAATGCAAAGGGGTAACGATTAGCAAGTTGAAATTTTGCAAACAGAGTTGTGCTCACTAGAAATTGAAGTGGCAAATCATCCCAGTTACTCAGTGAGTATTTACACAGGAATGAGGAGGCAGGATCAGTGAGTACACGAGTAATTGCATGGAAACGATGCTGACGTGATTACTCACCGTATTATAAAGGGAAATTATTTGGCTCAAGGAAAGACAGCAGATGGTTGGGAAATAATCATAAAACTGTAACTACCAATGGGAGGAACATGTAGAGAAAGAAAAAATGCGAGGGATGAGATGTTTGCAGAATGGGATGTGGAAGTTTGATTTAACTGGATGGCCTTTAATTTCCATGAACAATGAGTGCTTGCAGGGATTGTTCTTACTTAATTCTTTTCTATGTTTTAATACTTAACTTTTTTCCTTGCCTAGTGACATTTGAATTTTAAGTAGAAAGTAAATGGTGACAGAAAATGGAGCTCCATATGTGCTTGCTCTGACAAAAAAAAAAAAATCTATACATTTTTTTTCTTTTCCAACAAACACATATGTTTTTACCTAGAACTCTTTTTTCCTTGAGATTGGATTATGAATTTCTTAACGTAGGTGTGTCAGACCATCTGTCAGAAAATGAAGTTTCCCTAGGTCTCAGTAATACCCTTAAGTAATGTACTTAAGACAATTCTTTTTTATACGTGATGTAGTTTTTTGATTTTTTAGTCAACGAATGTATATAAAGTTGTATAAATGTACAGAAGTTATATAAATGTATACAACTCTAAATGGCACTCAGCTGACATGGATTCAGGTAACAGGGTTCACAATAGCATGGGAATGGATGCCAAGAGAGGCAGAAATTTGTTGCCTTGAGCTGCTAAAACACAACTCAGCAGTGTTTTGTCCTGATGTCTGGGAAAAAATAAGAGACTGGGTTATTTTCTCATTTAAATGGGACTTTGGAGAGAGCATTAAAATAGAGCAACCAAGTTGTGAGGGCAGGGTATGTTCTTGGGTTCACTCATTCCTTCTAAGTTCTGAAAGTAACAATAAAGTAACAATAAAATGGAAATTCATATGATTAAAGATTTATATTATCCAAATATATACATGCACTTTGAGCTCAATCTCACCCTGTATCAAATAAAAATGCCTGTTATTCTAGATGGATTTTTGAAATATGTATTATTGCTGAGATACATCTTCTGAGATTTTTGGGTTTGGTGTGACAAATATATCTACTTTGTAGGAAAAAAATAGAATTTATGTTTAAAGAAACCCTAAATACAATTTACTTTTTCAAAATGAAAAAAATTTTCCATTTAAGTCCAATTCTTACATGAAAGTTTCCATTTTGAAGTCAAAGACTTTTAACAAAAGTGCTTTGATTAGGTTTGCTGATCTGTTCATTCAACAAAACCTCTCCTGCATCCAGCTGTCAGGAGCTCAGGAGCACCAAACCTTCCAAAGTCAGACAGGTGGGGATCACCTGAGGGTTTGGGGTCTGCAGGACAGGACACAACAGTGTGAAGGAATAAGATGCAGCGGGAAGGAAGGATGCAGCACAGGAAATTTTCTGACATAAAATACATTTTTGCCATTAGCCAAATGCAGAGCTGGAGCACTTGAACTATTTCACAGCTCTGGAGAAATTTATGTATTTTTCTTCATGTTATCCAAAGTCACAGCTGACTTTCCCCCTGTGTTTTGGTTTTTTTATATTGGATTGTCCTTTCTGCATTACTGTTTCTGATTAGATTGGCGGCTAGGATTCTATTTTTGACAATATTAAACTTCACTGGATGAATCCCAGTTATCTATAAAATCATAAAAGGAGAAAATAGCTGAGCCAGACACATCATTGTGTTGCCATAGAAACAAGAGACTCTGTCTGGCCTCCTCATTCGTGTCATTTTGTACACAAAACCTCCAAACTTTGAAAATGTTTCCTGGTACCATACTGTCATTTTGGAGAAGGGAACCTTATTTCCAGCAGGATTGGCAGATATTGGCTCTTACCCCATTTTAGGGTAGGCAGCACAATGTGGCAGTGGGGGATGACCAGGGGGATAAGGATCCCTGGAGGAAAAAAAGACCCTCCAGAGATTTACAGAAATAAAATGTAAAAACACAGGCTGTAGTGGCACCACTGAAACAAAAGGTTGCCTTGAAAGAATAAAAAATAGCTGCTTTGTAGGACAACATATCTGGGGGAAAACAGCAGAAATCACTGCAGACCCTCATTATATTAAATTCATGGGATGCATATCATGAGATAACTAAAGTTCATAAACTTTCAATGCTCCAATTGTACATCCACGTTCATAAAAAGTTACTTTAGAAAGATCAGAGCTACCAGAACATCATATTTTCATTTTTTTCTTTATATTTCTTTTTGTGGGAGTGGGTACCATGGAATGAGTAGAAAGTTCTGGGAGTATTAATTGTTGCTTCCAGAGCTTATGTCTAACTAGATCTATGGAAAATCCAAAGTTAGAAACATTATTTTTTAAAGACTGCACTCCTGTTCCCTTCTGAGGAGTTGACTATGAAACTGAGTTTTTAAAAGACAAAGCATTTTCAGCATCACTGCATAAGGTTTTTGCTACACAGCTATGAGAAAAGTTCTCATCCAAAAATTGAGTAGATAAATCTGAACTAGACTTATACTTTAGTTGAAGTGCTGTGTTTCTCTTTTATACAGAATGTATTTTTCCTCTGATAAATGGCTCCTTTATGCCTTTGTTATATTTTCTGAAAATGCTTTTAATTTAAAGAAGTTAGTTCCTAAGGAAATCAGCTGGAATTTAACATTTTTTTTAGTTTAAGGGCTTCAAGATTTTTTTTTTTTAACTTGTAACTGATGTAAGGAAAACATCATTATTGTGATAAAGAATGAGGTTTTCACATTTACATCTGTTTGTGCATTACATAAATTCAGGTCCTGATTATGTTTTGCAAGAGTAATTCTGCCAGCTGTGATAAAGGGTTCAAATGCCAATTCCCGTGTGCTGCTTTCCTCCACTTCTTCCTGCAGTTCACCAAAGCAGCTCACTTTAAACTGTTAGAAATTGTTTTTCATTCCTGAAAGCTTCAATCCAGAAATGTCTCCCACATCAGCCTGAGCTCTGCATTCTGATCTAGTTCTCTCTGCAATTCTTTGGATTCCGCTGTGGCCTCTGCAGAATTTGTGCCCATCCATTTATGGCATCTCAGATAAAGTCAGTTTCTGAAGGAATAATGAGCTACCAGATGTCACCAAGCAATCACAGGAACACTGAGATTTCTGTGCATTCATAAGCTTGGTCAGATTTGGAGGAGTTTTTCAACTCATTGATTGTCAAGTCATTTTTCCAAAGGATGGCAACACAAAACCTCGATCAATAAACAGCTATTAGAACATTCTAAACACAAGTGAAACATTCTTTTTCCTCCAGCTTGGCATGAAAATTTCAATCTGCATAGTTAGCATGCAGGGGTTTAAGTTTAGACAAGACATACCTCACACAAAATCTTTTTATAATATTCCCAGGGTGCCTGTTGAAGGGAAAATATGGCCCATACAATACAAAATTACAACTTTTATTCTTATAACAGCGTAGCTGGAGTAGGAGAGAGCCACTTAGGGAATTTAAAAAATACTTTCAAGCATCTCAAAATCTAAATCAACTCATCTGTCAAGAGAAAAGCACATCATAACTCTTCAGGAAAAAGAAAAGGTATTTTCTTTTAGGATAACATAAATCCAATGAGGTGTCAAATACAACCACATTTCACTCATTACAATGGCGAGCCTCTGAGAATGAATTTGCAGCTCAGACAATTCATCAGCCTACTCCTGGTTTCAATTCTTCATGCCTTAGCTGCCAGCAGTTTTATTTCCTTTTATTTTTCGTTGTTCACGATGGCTTGTTATCAACGAGATGGGCTTGTGCAAATGTCATTATTTCTCTGCTGGAAGTTTTGCTTCCCTGGATGCAGCTGCTGTTGATGGGAAAGATGTTATTGAGAATTCAGAGCAGCTCAGGCACAGTGATGATTGGCAATGATTGGTCTGGGGTTTTTGGCTGGCTTTCCAGCCACGTGCCAAGTGTGGTCAGAGACCTTTTGCTGCTGCAACCTATTAACTGCAATTAATAGCATGAGATATTTTTGCCCCCGAGAATCCCTCAAAGTTCATCAAAGTTTGCTTCAGGCAATAGTTGGATTCTACCTTAGCACTGTATTATATTTTAGTTTTAAATCAGCTATTCTTTTTGAGCTGTTCACGCTGTCCACTTTACTCTAGGGTGTGATGCTGCTAACTTTATAACCAGAGTTAACACTCTTTCTTTTAATTAAAAAAACCCCTTAAAGGTAATTCAACCACAGGCACAAATAAGAGGTTCCATGGCTTAAATGCAGCTATGGAAAGATATAAAAACTTGGAAGACAAGAAAATGCACCAGCTTTACCATTTTAAAAGCACAGAGGAAGTGGAAACCAGATTAATGCAGTATTCACCTAGGAGAAAATGTCTAAAAAGTAGCATGGAAAAAAAAAGCATTAAAGGAATATAAGAAGGAGCAATAAATAATAATAATAAATAATAATCCTCCTTATTTTTGTATAACCCTCTGTTGACTCTTAGTCAGACAAGAAAAATTTATCCACGTGATTTATTTTTCAACTCATTAGGTGGAACAATGTTTACAATCAATTTGTATAACCAAATATTAATGACATCCAGTGCAGAGATAATTAAAGGACCATGATATGAGCTTTCCTCAACCCTTTGGAGACAACAACAAATATAATTATTTAGACAATTTAGACAATGCCCGTTACAGCTGGTTAATTGCAATTCATCTGTATTTTGCCTTTCTGAATGCCATTTAAACACAAACACAAGTGTGCATGCTCTAATGTGGGGTTTTGTTGTTTTTTTTTAATCTCAGTTGGGTAGTCTGAAGACCTGATTAATTGAGCAACTCAATAATTTACTCATTGCTATTGTACATTTTTATAAATGACATTCTGATACCAATATCACCTTTATTTATGAGCAGCTATTTATTTTTTGCATGGCAAGCCAGGAAGTAATTTCATCACTCCTAATGGGACAGCACATGGGTTAAATCAACTGAAAACGAGCAACCAACCTCAGAATGTACTCCCCTAATGCAAAACTAAACTTTTGTGACTTCACAGTATTTTAGAATAAATAAAGGCCCAGTTTCAAATATTTTAAGTGGATGGATAGGAACTGGTAGAAATTTTCCAATGAATTTTAGTTTGCAAGCCCTCAGGAATTTGGTGTGGTGCTTATGAATAGTTCTATCAACCCTCAATAAGATGTTCTAGGAAAACAAATTGCCAGAATTAACTATCAGGCATTGCCAGGTCTCCAGTCTGCAGGGCTCTGGGTATTTCATTATTTTTCATCTAAAACCTCTCTGTTATCAAAGCTGAAAGATGCATTGATTTGAATCTTCCCCTCTCAATGCTGATTAAAATTTAGTAGAGACCAGCACTGAGCCCTGCCCCTGGGATTCTGAGGCAGGCACTGGAAACATCTGGTTCCAGGGGAAAACAGAGGGAGGATTTTTATTTGATTTTGTGTGTCCACACCGAGGCAGGGAATGGGAGAGGATCATCCCTGGGTGGGTTCAGGTCCTGCTGACACAACCAAATAGAATGTGTGGATCCCCTAAAAACCCAAAAACCCACCACTGTGGGATTAAGGCCTTTTCTGACCCAGAGATGGGGCAACTGAGAGGCATTTAAAAACCTTTTATTCCATTTTCAGTCTCATGTGAAGGGTGAGGCAATACAGAAGTTATAATTCACACCATCACAGATGTTATAATTCATCACAATGAGAAGCCAACTGATTTTGGGTTATGGCAGAAGGTGAGGAAGGTTTTGGGGAATTAGTTTGAGAGTTTGGGGGTGGACTGGATGTAGTTGAGAAAGGGGAGGATTTAGTAAAACGTTTAAAGGTATTAATTATTTTATGGTATATTGGGAGTAATTTGGCAGTTGTGTGACCTTTGTTTATAGTAAAAGCTCTGAACTAACACCTTCTGGCCCTACAAAAAGTGCAGCATTCCCTGCAGAGAGTGAAAGCAGCTCTGTGGGAAGGCCATTTAAGGTACTTTTCAGCACATATCAGCACTATCTGACATGCCTTAAAAAATGTAACTGGCATAAACTGCTTAATTATTTCAGCCTGGGCATTTATAATAAATAACTGCAGTGGACTGTCTCAAAATTAAAACACGATACAAGGGAACAAGCAGCTTGCTTTTACCAAAATCTGAGGCAACAATTAAACAGGGAGATAGAGAAATCTTTCTTTCCTCCAGTAAAATCACTGATCAAGGTCACAAATCCCCTCTGTACATCTGTTTCTTTCCCCTCCCTCCAACAGTGTCCACATTAATTTCTCCAAAACAAATCACTCCCAATGTAGGTAAAACAACAAGGTACTGATTTTTATTTCAGCTTACAAATATTTTTTTAATATAGGTCTTATTAAAAGAAAAATGCCAGGTTTTGTTGTGATTTATATGCAAGTATTTTATCCACACATGCAGCTTAGAGAGAAATAGATAATTCACATGGATGAACTGGAAATTAATTTCTCTAATTCTGCAGACAGACAGATATACAGATCAATTACCCAAATCCTGAAAAATAAGACTAATTCTATCAGATTTTCCAAAAAATCTTTAAAAAATTCCTCAAATCACATATTTTGCAGGACAGCACCAAAAGAAATGTCTACTTGAAACTTGAATTCAAAGAACTACTCCATTATTTTTAATTTAATGCAAATGTTGTAGTTTTCTACTGTTTTCAGTGGAGAAAAATGAAGCAAGTAATAGAAAATCAATTTCAACTAGATGTAAGTAAATTATAATTTACTTTAAAACTGCATCTTTGGTTGAACAGCAACTTTGTGGTTTTTAAGTTGAATTCAGTAAATAACAGTCAAACGAAGGAGACAAATCTCAGTATTTTCTTTACAAATTTACCTAATTCATGCACTCTGTTTTAAGTACTGCAAAGGAGCTTAGAAGAAAAAAGAAGGTGGAAATAGAGCAAGACATTTCTGTTCTCCAGGAGCAGAACGTGGGGTTTTGGTTTTAATTTTTATGCATATGGTAGTGTTACTAATAGCTATTTTAGTATGCAAACAGCTCAGGAATTGAATTAGGAGTTTACAGGAAAATAAATGCAGCTTTTTAACAAAGAAGAATAACATGAGGAGAATGAGTTATTTCATTTCATTTCAGAAGACAGTAAGGAATTTCAGTTCTGACCTAGGACATTGTCCATCTAACAACATCTAACAACATCTCATCATTCAGTGATCTCAGTGTGGAAGCTGTTTTAGGGGAAAAAAAAATTATGGGAGCAGGACCAGCACTAAATTACAGCGAAGTAATAAAAAAAATCCAGCAAAAGTTAAAAATTTCAATGAAAAAATAAAAGTAAGAAAAATAAAGTTTTAAAATAAAAAAAAGGTGAGAATAAATAAGTAAATAATTGAAAAATTATTTATTTAAAAATAAAAGTAAAGAGAGAAGCAAAGCAACACGGAAAGCCCAAATATACACATCTGTGGCTTGGCTTCCAGTTGCCAAATGCTGTAATAAAAATTTATTGATCAGAGAAAATCCAGTGCAGGATCAAAACCTACGCCAAATATTTTTTGTCAAACGGTGACAGAAGAATTCTGAAAGACTGAGAAAGCTTTTATTCAAGAATAAAGGAAGGAAAATGCTGCTGAGTATGTCAGCATTTTTCCCTCTACCTCGTATGATCTGTCAACTCAAACTTATTTTTGATCAGAGCAGTTTTTCTTTTTTTCCATCAACTCTCTACAGGTTACACTTTGATTTCTGGAACAGTTCAAGTCACATTGCCTACAACAAGGCTAAGAACCCACAGTTAGGAACATGCTGTCCCATTTCCTGATATCCTCCATGCCAGCCGGGAAAAACAGCCCCAACATAGTCAGAGAAAAGACATCAGAGCTATGCAAAACTTGAAATGGAAAGAGGTGGATGGGATCATTTTAGGAGATGATGAGGTAACCGTGAAAACTCATAAATGTATAAATACTTAAATATGAAAATATAAAAATATATATTTATATATATTATATATAAATATATAAACTCATAAATATATAAATACTTAAATATGAAAATATATAAATATATATGTTATATATTATATATAAATATATAGACACATAAATATATAAATAATGTATCAATACTTCCATCCATTGTAATTTTAAAAGACTAGACCTCCTTTTCTGCTCGGCTCCACAAGTGCTTACTGGAGCGTTCTCAGGTAATTTTGAAATAAATGGAAAGGAGCTCCTTAAATGGGTGAGGAAAAGAGTCAGATCTGGGCACAGTCCCGAGGCTCTGGGAAACCACAGGACCATGACTGCTCACACAAACAGCAGGGAGAGGGGAAATGGAAACAGGAGGGACAACAAGGAAGGAAAGGAGAGTTTTCTAAACTTCAGATGGTTCAGAATGAAAGTGAGGAAAAACACCTTTCACTTCAAGGTCCATTGGTTGTAACTAAGAATGGACTGAGGCAATAAAAAGGTTGGAGAGAAAAAGAGGTTTTGCATCAGAGAAAAAAAAAAGTGAAAGAGAAGTAAGAAAATTCTTGTGTACAGTTCATAACTGCTAAACTCTTTATATGTCAGGTACTCTCATCATGCTGTTTACCAAGATAAAATACTTTGAATTTTTGCATTGAAATATGTTTTCTATAGGCTGACCTACTAAACTTTAAATTTACATACTGGAGAATAATTTCCATCCTGTATGGGATCCATGTTTGTATTTATCAGTGGTAGGCTGTACATGGAATTTCAGATTCCACAGTGTTGCACAGGGCTACGTGCTCCCCTGGTTTACAGGGAATACAAAAGAGTGATTAGACCCAAGAATTCCAATTCAAATACTTCTCCTTTTGTGACTCAATGGTGATGTCCAGATTTGAAATGAAAGGACTAAAGGAATAACAAGTGCAGCCAAAAAAAAAAAAGACATATATTTTGGGATAGGGAATTTGAGGCAAAATTAAAAAAGATATTCACTCCCAGTGAATTTGATGCATATTAACTTTAAAAGTCCTGCCTTCTTTATCCCACATTTTTCTGTCATGGCTTGTTTATTTCACAGGTGCCAGATATGCAGATTTGGATACCAGTGGCACTATCTGGTTTTGATGTATTTTATCCTCCATACCGCCAAAGGCCAACGAATTGCAGCTGGGTATGAAAATAACATTTTGACTCTGCCTGAAACACGGCCGTGAGGAAGGGGAGCAATGGGCTGTGCACTTGTTTATACAAGGAAGATAAGAAAAATTACTTTGATTTGACAGCGTGCTGGAGACTGATACCAGTGTGCTCAAGGAAGTATTTTAAAGTCAGAATTTCAGACACATGACTTGGTGATTCAGATACAAGCAACAGCAAAAATGTTTTATTACTCGGTCTGGCACTCATCCTTCTCATGCCACCAGTGATGCTCTTTCAGTCAGGCAACCATAAAACCATATTTACAAATATCACCCAAAGCTGTCTCCCATATGGAAAAACCCAGGAGAGTTTTCTGCACGCTGGTGCCCTGAATTAGGAAACTGAAGTAAGGACAATGAAGAGGGGTGATAGGAAGAAAAATAAAAATGGAAAACAGTGCCAAAGAGCAGGCACATTGAGGAGAGGATCCACAAAAAACAGACAGTGAAGTTTGGCAGGATGTTTTTTCCACATTATATCACACTGGGAGATGACATGGAATCATGAGGTAAGCTTTGAAGTGAGAGCAGGCTGAATTTTGCAACTTTTGACACTACAGACCTCCATAAAAACTACTATTATGTATTTTATAATTGCTGTGCAGCACATTCAGGAAGGTATTTATAATGTGCTTACCATGGTACATTGTAATGCCACTTTGGCACTACAATCACACCCTGTTATCCATTACATACATAACCAAAGACTACGCAAAAAATAAAATATTCATGACTTTTAGTCGAGTCTTGATTAGCAAGATGGTTGTGCTGCATATAATAATAGAAAAATGTTTATCCTGAGGAGTCATTATCCAACACTTGCACAGCTCTAATCTAAATTCCAAGAAGGACAAGCCACTATAGAAAATGTGAAGTTAACCACAGTTAAAGGATATTGCAAATGTTGTCTTCTTGTGAAGCTTAGATCATATTTTTAAGTGGAATCAAAAAGCAGGACACCATGTTAAAATATGGTAAAAAAATATTGTATAAAAAGCCAAAAATCAAACACTACCTGTGAAGTGAAGGGTTAGGGGAACCCCTGCAGAGCATTTGAAAGCAAAAATACCAAGATTTATTCTTTTTGATGTTACTGAAAGGTGAGAACTACCATAGAGAAAAGGTAAGAATTGACTGGAAAAACATGTGGAGGATGTTGCAAAAACACTCGCAGGCATCTCTGAAAGAATCTGCCTTAGAAACCTCCTTAAGTTGTTCACACTCAGATATTCGTGAAGTTTCTTGGGGCTGTATAAAATTAGGAATAATGATTAGAGCAACATACTTTAATTAGCCTTAATTTTTGTGATGTAATATATTAGAGTTGGTGTATTGAGACTTTGGAGCTGGAGAGCCTCTCTCTCTGTGAACAAAATACAAACCTGGTCTATGCCAAAGCCTGCCAGGCAGCCACAGCAGCCAGCTCCAGGTGGAATTGTTCACTTTGGTAGCAGAAACATCAGACAGAGCTGTTGCTTTAGGACCAAAGTTGGAGTGAAAAAATAAATGGCTTTTTTGAGATCGAGAACTCGCCAGAGCAGGACAATAGAAAAGTTTCCATTTTAAAGTCTTAATTTGGAGGGAATGGAAAGAAGGCAGCAAGGCAAAAAGTGCTATCCACAGCTGCTCCATGGCAAACACTACCAAATCCACATCCTGGACTTCCAGGATTAGACCATAAATCAGGAATGCCATTGCTGGGACCTCTTGCATTACACAGGCCAAAAAAGCCTAACCTGCAGCTCCTGTGCAGAGCCTACAGCCCTGTCTCAGGGTTCAAATATATTCCAGTGATGGAAAACCCATCTTATGCTCAGGTAAGCTGCTCTCAAGGTTAGTCACAGTGGTCAAGTCTTTTCCCACACCATTTCCTTGTCAGGAGTTTCCTTAGCTTCCATGCTAGGAGGGATTTCATACTTTGATACTTTGGTGTTGTCTTTCTTTTTTCATTTGTTTGTTGGGTTGTGGTTTTTTCTAGATTAAAGGGGGATCAGCTATCAGAAATCTTTTCACTATTTAAGCTGAGTTCACTTCCTAACCTCTTTTTGGTTTTTTTTTCTTTTTTTGCAGAGGGGAAAAGGATAAAGTGAATAGCTTAAGTCCTAAGCTGCTTAAGAGTTTCTAAGCCCCTTTAGGGTAGGGGATATTTTCTGAAAACTGAACTCTTTTGCAGGTTTGTTTTTGTTGGAGTTTTTTGGGGGTTTTTTTGTTGGTTTTTTTTTTTGTTTTTTTAAACTAACCTTCAAGTTTTCACACACTTTCTCAAATACAGGTGACAAAATCAGACACAGTGCTTCACTAACTGCTGCCAGGAAATAGAAAACAGGACTATATTTGTGTACAGCCTTGCAGTAAACTAATTGCCCTGCTCCTCCAGGGATTTAATTGCCTGTCAGCTCAGATCCCTTTTACTGTGTCCACATCTTCAGTCACTCCTTGTAGGTCTCACTCCTTTGGGCTTGGATAATGAGCATGAACTTTGGGCCAAGTGTAGATAAATTATCCAGGAACCACCAGCCCTGCTCTGACACCTGCCCTGAAGGGCCACCAGGAAACTCCAGAGCATCCTGAAAGAGGAGTTTTCTCCTCTTTTCTGCTGAGTGCTGGAGAGCCCAGAGCCAGGATCCTGGGAAGGAGATTCCTGCCTCACTTTCCATGGTTATGTTACAGCACCACCAGGATCAGGAGGCCATCACAGGGTGTTTCACACTGGCATTTTGAAAAATTAGTCCTTTGAGAGTTTTTTGTTGGTGCTTGATACAAAGCAAGGACAGAAAAATTGCTCTTAATACATGACAGATGTACAGATAAAAACTGGAGGCTGCTGCTCTGGGCAGCCTAGCACACCCTGAGAGCATGTGTGATGTGTTATTTATTATCCTGATGCATGCAAGGATGTATGGAAGGGTGGAAAGGCTCCGTGGTGGATGCTCTGCCATCATGGAGTGTTTCAGATTGGCAATTTGAGAGTTTTCTGTTGGTGCATCAGGGTTTGATGCTGTAACAGTGCATTGCACAGAGTGTGAGGCAGGACACCAGAAAATGCTGCTGCTACATGCAGAACAGTGTGAGCTATTTGAGAAAGCAATGGATAAACATCACTGTTTATGTGTGGGAGGCATAAACTCCATGGGATTGTCCTGCTGCCACAGCTAGCCAATCAAAGCATGTGAAAAATGGAGAGATGCTAAAGAGGAAAGAAAGAAGCAGCTGTGGGGGAAGA
Source organism: Pyrgilauda ruficollis (assembly GCF_017590135.1). Lineage (NCBI taxonomy): Eukaryota > Metazoa > Chordata > Aves > Passeriformes > Passeridae > Pyrgilauda > Pyrgilauda ruficollis. The sequence continues at coordinate 590,145 of NW_024510210.1, read as the reverse complement.
AACCCAACAAAACAAAACAACAAACTAATAAAACACAGAACACAAAAACAACAACAACAAAAAAAAAAAAAAAAAAAAAAAAAAAAAAAAAAAAAAAAAAAAAAAAAAAAAACAAAAAAAAAACCAAAAAGTTGAAAACCTCATCAAACTCATATATCAACAAATTTTAAGTAATTTCTTTACTCAACACAAAGCTCTTGAGACAGACAATTCCCTACTTACTTACACATTCAGAGGTTGCCAGGCTGGCCACTGTGCCTTGGCCTTGATGACTGTTAGAACCTCATCACTCTGTGAAAAGAGACAAAGGACATTTTTACACTGAGAGCAAAATGTTTTACACCAGAAAAAAGTGCAGGGCACAAGATCAAATTGTGACTACGAGCTTTAAACACCAGCAGCAGTGGTTTGGCATCATCAGCTGAGGGAAAGTTCCCACCAGGAATTCCCAAGCTTGATAGAAAGCAAGGACAGAAAAATTGCTCTCAATACATGACAGATGTACAGATAAAAACTGGAGGCTGCTGCTCTGGGCAGCCTCAACACCCTGTGAGCATGTGTGATGTGTTTTTCATTATTCTGGTGTGTGGAAGGATGTGTGGAAGGATGGAAAGGTTCCATGGTGGGTGCACTGCAGTGGTAACACTTTGGAGAGCTCTTTGCTCTCCGTTCATGCATGTGAAAATCACAAGGTGAAACGTAGCAGCCATCTGTGGGTGCCCACAAAGCACTGTACAAAGATTATTTCCTAATAAGTCTGCTGTAAGCCTTGCATCAGCACTTTTAAACTTTATATTGCTACAATAAACTCAGGACAAAGGCAGGAGAGCATTAACAAGGCTCAGGTACCCCAAAGACATCTATCACACTTCTTCAGAAGCATTTTCCCCACCACCCTTAGGAATCCACACCAGCAATTCACCTGGAGAGACACAAAGTTCACAGTTCACTCCCATGATTTCTACTGTCTTTTAAAAATATTTCCCAATTAGACCAAGAAACCCACTTCATATATTCCCAGTAATTGGCACTTCCAGCAGAGCTGACCTTTCAGTTTTGTGATAACAGTGCCATTTCTTGCTTGATGGCAACAGTTCTGACACCACAGACTAGACCTAGTCCATCCACACCCCAGCTCCTTGTTGTCTCTACCACCCTCAATATTTTCTGAGGAAATATCCTTCTTTTCACCAAAGCAAGGGCATTGCAGAGGTGATGGGCCCTCCTTGTGACATGGCCTCTCCCTTAGCCTGAGAGGATGGAAAAGCCACTTTTTGGAAATCACTTTTATAAATGCAGATGCCTGGAAAAATCCTACATGAAGTGTCCTGAGCTACGACAGCTGAAAATCCAACTCTACAAAGGCAAGTAAGTAGAAATATATTTTACCAAGCTCCCACACTACTGATTCAGGTAGAAAAAGATAATTTTGTGCTGGCAGGGAGCAATCAAACAGCAGGCAGATCCTCTGGGGCTGGCACACCCTGGGTGAGCAGCACCAGCCCAACACTCTCCAAGCAGGAGAGATTCAGCACATCCAGGTTCATCTAGGGCAGCTTTCTTCTCACCTCCATGCTTTCAGAAGCAGAAAGACAGTTTTGCACACAAAGTTGTTTAAAAAGAAATGAAATTAATTGAGTTAAAGGTTTGAAGTTAAAAGACATTGTCTGTCTCTGACAACAAAATTTTCCTTAATTTTTAATTTTCCTTGTTTCAATATCCTAAAACTTTCCAGCCAGGCACATCTTCCTTTACTTGCATTCAAAATTGCATTCAAAATTATTAACTCTGCATTGTACATCCCAACAAAAGTCTGTCATGAGCATAGATGGTTACATTTATTAAACTCATGCCCTGCTTATCTAATTAGCAGGCAGTAATTATGTCACTAGTATCAAAATCAGTCATGTCTGAAAACATTTCAGCACGTGCTGCTCGAATTAAAAATTAACACCAGGAGCAGATGAGCAATGACCAACAGCTCAGTACTAAGTGCAGAGGGAAGGAAATAAGGAGCAGTGCATGGTGCATTCAGACAACCCTAAAATTTTAAGGGAGGTGAAAATTCAGATGCAAACACTGAGTTCAGGGACACCTGAATCAAAAATTAAAAAATAAAAAATAAAAAAAAAAGCAGAATCTGGTATTCTGTTGATCCTGGAATGAAAATACACATTTTTTTTCAAACCTAGAGCTCCTAGAGAACTACATGGAATTAAGCTACAACTTGATACAATTCCAGACTGATATTCTGATTATGCAGGTGTCTCTGACATGCACATTCCCAGTGTTTCTGGGGAGGTCTGGCTGCCAGGCTTGGGGATGGCAGCTCCACTTGCCCCACGTGTGGCCACTGTCCTGCATCTCCCCAAACTCCTGCAGGGATCCCCAGGCTGGGGAGCTCCTCCAAAAGCAATGACCTTCCTCTTCCTCTGCTTCAAACCCTCCAGCTGACCCCCACATTTTTGAGGACAAACATGACAAATTTAAGGAGCCCAGGGAAAATGATGTTATCCAGGAATTCACAGCCCTGTGAACAATCCATGGATGGAGAGCAATCTATGGGAAAGATGCTGTGCTTGGATTTGCTGGCCAGTCTCTTCAGTTATAATTATTGGCAGATGGTAGAAGCTGAGAGGATATGAAAAGCCTGATGAGAAACCCACAAATTAGTAATAAAAAACCAACTGATGCAACCCAACTGCCTTGAAAAACCAACTGCACAGACTTTACAGTAGAGGCAAAAACCACCACATTTTTTAAATATAAGAAAAATAGAATTTTATTAACATTTTCTTAGTGCTTACTGTCCTACATTTGTACCCATTTTACTCTTCATCTCCCAAAGTTTTGCTTTAATTGAAGTAATTTAAGTAAACAAAGTCTCAGATTTCCACCAAAATATGGAAAAGAGAACTGGGATTTTTTCACCACGGTATGATGCAAGTTGTCATCAATTTTGTATTTATCTTGGAAGAAATGATTCAAAGTAATGAAACTCTTCATTTTGGCAAAGAAAAAGAGATTGTTTGCAAAATGATGGAGTGCCAAAATGTTTCACTGTCAGAAGTTAAAGGGCAGGGCACCAACACTCTTGCTTGGAGCTGATGAAAATCCCTCAAGTGTGGTTGGACACAATCACTGACAAAACTTGGTTTTTCTCCCAAAGCTGCTTCTGCAATTTCAGTGATACTACAATTGTAGGACTCCAGTTTCCATTTGAAGTAGAATGGCTCCTTCTCTGCAGGCTTCAAGATGGGTCAAGAAGTCCAGTGGAGCCAAAGTGGTTTCCAGATTGACTTCAATTTAATTTGGATTGTGGCCTAAATTAAAACATGCAAAAAATTGCAAATAACTCTCCTTTTCTCCACATCCACTTTCTACACTGGTGTTCAAGCTGGGGCTGAGTGTTTGACTCAACAGCTGCCCACTGTGAAAGCACTGCCCTCCAAAAAGTCCTAATGGCAAGATTTTAAAAGGTTGATAATGTCATTCTGATGCTGACAGCCTTACTGTTACTCTGAAGTTGGTAAAAAATTAATCCTTTGCTTTCCATCCATTTGTTCCTGCAATGTATAAATGAATGCTCATGCAGAATATAGTAATCAAATGGCAACACACAGAAGCCCGTGGTATAAAACCACTGCTAAGTTAAAACCTTTTACTGTGCACCTACAAAAGATTAAAAGCATTTCCTCACTTCAAGAACAGAAAGTGGGACATTGCTCAAAAAGTCAGCATTAAAGATAGAACTTGATTTGAAGTCTTTCCCAACCAAGGGGACTTAACACTTTTGAAGGGTAAAATCCATTTAAAAAGTAATGAAAGCTTTCAGCAAAAGTTTTAAGTGTGATCTGAATATCTTTGGAGTGAAAGAAGAGATTAGTAGGATTTAGAAAGCCCTGTAAGTTATTCCATGTGCTCCTGCTACTTTTTGGTAACCAGCATGGAATAGCATCTATTCCATACTATTTCCAAGCTATTTTTATTTTTATTTTTATTTTTATTTTTATTTTTATTTTTATTTTTATTTTTATTTTTATTTCTATTTCTATTTCTATTTCTATTTTTATTACTATTTTTATTTTAGGTCTGCCTAATAATATTAGAAGCTATCAATGTGCAGATCACTTAGCAGTTCGCAATAATGATATGATTTGGTTCAGCTAAACAAATTAATGTTTTATCTGACATCAGAATCAGAGTCAGAGCCAATGAACTGTGGGAATGGAAAACACCTGGTTTGGGCCAGAGCTCGATTTCACTCATCTCATACTGCTGCTGCTTGGCATTCATTCCATTGTTTTAGACCAGAGAGCATTTAATTCCTTCCACAACGCTCCTCACACTATCTGAATGCCTTTGTATCCACAGTGAATTCATTTTCACAAGACTCTCAAAAAGTAGAAAAAGAAACATTATCTTCAGCTCCCAGATGATGAATTGAATGTCTTCTGGAAACAAACCTACATATCTGAGTTCTAAGATAGCATCTTCCCCTGCAGGATCATCCTTCCCCTCAAAAATAATTTGTTATTAAAGGAGAAAGAGATAAAGGGAGCATGAAAAAGTGTATTGCACAGTTCTGTGGGGAACCAAATGCTATAAAAATGAGAATGATGTAGTGCTTTGGAGGGATTGTTGGGTGTTCTTAAAATCTGATCAGTCTTCTATGATTGGTATAAATTGTCCTTATTCCACCTCCATTGTGTGGAAACACACAGAAATAGCGGAGAAGATTAAAAACCCGATCTTGCCTTTAAAGTATTCTCTAATGCAAAATACCTGGTTAATTAATGCCTAACAAATTAAGGATTTCCATGGCATAATACTCAAAGTATGGCATGTTTTCTTCTGTTGATAAAATCAGTAGAAAACTTTCCTACCTCAGTTTTGCATATGTATTTGAATGAAAAGGGACACTGATGTAGGCTCATTTCTGAAATTTGTAAAAACTTCCAAAGAAAAAGGAAGTAGGTGTCTTTTGTGTGATAACAAAATATTTCTGTGATAAAAGCAGTGCTGAGATGCAGTTCAACATGCAGAGATGTTCCTAGAAAAGTATGTACAACTAGTAGTTTTTTTCCAGTTCTTAAAAAAGAGCATTTTTGAAAAGGTTAAGCTTTTAGTCACAAATTGCTTCATCTGAGAGGGAAAAATACCCATAATTAAAGACAAATACTTATTTTCATAATTTGATGATGACTAAATTCTGTTTAAACCTATGACTGACTTAGATTCAGGCAGATTATACTTAAAGCCAGTAGCACAGGTTTGGAATTATCATAAGCAAGAGCAAAAATGCATTCGAGCCAGTGGAATTATACCAGGATTGTGTTTGCCCATTTTACTTTGACTTCTTTATGTTTATGACAGCAATTTTGTGGCAGCTGAGAAAACCAAACATATTATAAGATACATAAACATGCCTGAATGTAATTAATTTTTGATCACAGTACCTACGAATTCAATATTTCCCTTTACAAATAGCTGTTTCTTTAATTAAAAAGTCTTGCTTATTTTCTTTGAAAAACAGGTAATGTCATTTCAGGGAATACAAAATCTGAGTTTTTCAGTTCACCAGTTATTAAAGTCTGGGGGAGTTTCCAGGCTTTTAATAATAACCAGTCAATTACTAAAACCACAATTTTGGGCTTGAGATAGATAAAGAAATACTGCTGGGGTGAAACAGAATAAAACCAGAAGGAAAGCTGAACATTTAAATGCATTTCTGAACTGTAACTGCCTGAAAACATCCCTGCTTCAGGAGAGCAAATAACCCAGCACCTCAGACAGTCCCAGCTTAACTGCTGTGCTGTACAGGAAAGCTTTCCTGCACTGGATACTTGGCAATTTTGTATGCACTTTTACAAAGAAAAACCTCTCTGTCAGATAATCAGGCTGAGAATTTCCCCCAAATGTGGGCATTGTCCGTATTTCACAGAAAATAAGGAAATGTGTGTCAAAGCTTCGCCTTTTCAGGGTGGTGATTGCACAGATGTCAGCTGACATTGTGTGTTTTGAAATAAGCTCTCTGAGGGTGTCACAGGAATTATAACTCCTGACTTTTTGAAAAAATACCGGGATGGGATGCAAAAAGAAGTGTGCTCATTGTTAATCTGGGTTTATATCCCAAAAGCACGGGCTCACTTTGCATTAACAACTTCTGCATTAGCTGTCCCACAGGGTTTCCTTTCACTGGGGTGGAGGTTTCGGGAGGTGAATGTGGGCTGAAATTGATAACAGAGCTGTTGCTAATGGCAACATTGAAAATCAGATGTGCTGGTTTATTTCCATGAAGGTGCAGTTACATAATTTGGGGTGCTCCCAATAAAGCAATAATTCATGTTTTGCACAGTATAAAGCTTAGCAGTGTGTGTTAATGAACCCTAGGTATGCTCTGAGCTCTCATTTTCTCTGCCTGAGCAAATTCCTTAGAAAAGAGTCTCCCTCAGGAATCCAGCTCTTGATTGCATGTTGATTTTCTACTGCACACTTCACTTTGTTCTACACCGAATGCTTTGCTGTCTCTAGCACCACAGAAACATTCTGGGATCCTAAATTACCTTGCCAAACCCAAGGTAAAATCTTTTTACTACAGTTCACAATGCCTACTTTTCAAAGCAGTGGATCAAACTAGATTTTGGAGCTGACCTTAAGTGGTGCAACTCCCACCCTCTGCTTAATAGGTTTATCCAACACACACCCTTTTGACCTCCTCCTGTCTTAACTTTCCCAATTCCATCGATCCTTTAGGCTAACCTAGCCTTTAAACCTAAGTGCTGTAAAGCTACTGCTATTTTAAACTCTCAAAAGATTGGACACCAGAAGAGAAATGGGGAAAAAAAGCCCTTGACACCAATCCAACACATTCTGTGTGCAATAAAGCAGCTGTATGCAACTGAGTGGCAAGACAAAACCTGCATTCACTGGAGATAAAGATAAAGCTGGTTTAAATCACTAGGTTCACTCATCAGATTCATATCCAGGTAACTACAGCATTTTTTTGCTCAGGCTCCTTGAAATAGTTTCAAAACAGTCAGGGATGAAAGCATTGAGGCTCTTGGGCAGGAATAAGTGAAACTCAGCTGCTCAAACATCAGCAGGAAACCCCAGGAGAAGGCTGGGTCTGCTCTGAGGAGCAGCCCAGGGAATGGGGGCACAGAACAATTCTGTCATCTGCTGAATGCTGGCAGTGAGACTCCAGGCGTCACAATTATTCTTCCTGATGCTTTGCTCACACATCAGCCAAATGTAGGAGCCTGAGCAGAGGAGAAATAATTATTTGGCTAATAGCAAGGGGGTTTAAATAAGAGCAGCAAATTAGCTCAGGAGGTGAGCTTTCCTGACCCTTGATAGCACTTTGACAAATCAATGTAGGGGTTTTATTCCATTCAGGATGTACAATAAAAGTTTCTATATGTGTTTCAGCTGCTGTTCAGAGGCAATCACAACAGCTTAATTTCCCTTCAGTAAAGATAACATGTCTAAGCCACCCTTTACCCTTTCTTAAAAAAAAAAAAAAGACCCAAACCAAAACTTACCAAAAAGTCCAGAATAAATATAGCTCTTTATCAAAAAAACCCAAAACTTACCAAAAAGCCCAGAATAAATATAGCTTTTTATCGAGTTAAGGAATTGAAGATCTATATTTTCTGTAGTCTGGAAATGAATATTCTTTAGGGAAATCAGCTTTCCATCCCTTGCCAGCCCCCATCATGTCCAGCAGTGCTGTGACAGGGTGCTGCCACGTGAGCCCTTCCTCTGGCACAGCCTCACAGTTCATGCTTTGGCATTAACCTGCTTCTGCGTTTAATGACCAAAACACCTGGGCCTGGGATTTGGGATAAAGTCATCTACATCTCTGCCAAGACTCAGGAGAGCAGGGTTTTAAGAGGAATGTCAGGGATTTCTCCAAGTGGAGATGTTGCCATTTTTCCCGTCGGGGGCTGCCTTTACCACCCCCTTCCCTTGCAGCTCCTTTCCCCTTGAAAAGCAGCTCTGTGTGCCCTGTGTGACTCCAAGGACTGTCTCTGCATTCCTCCACAGAGAGCAGCTCCAGTCTGAGCGCCCTGATTCTGCTGGTGGACTTTAACTCTGCCTCAGCTTTGCTTCTGCTCCTCTGCACCCTTGTGAGGACAGACAGACAGACAGAGGAGACTTCACTGCCCGACCTGCAGGCAGGGCTGGCCTTTAGGGCAGTGGGGAGCTTTTTGTTTTCTCTGACAAGGAGCTCTCCTGTCCTGTTTTCCAGCAAGGGTTTGCAGGGGGGGTCTGTTCTGGAGCTTGTGGCTCAGTGGGAGCCTCTCCCTGACAGTTTTGTCCGAGCCCATCCTGGTGCAGTAAATACTCAGGTGGACCTTGTTAAACCACTGGAGCAATTTATCATTGAACCTTGTTAATATTGCTGCTTCTCTCTTGCAAGAAGTGCATCTCCCCATCCACAACAACAGGGGCAAATCCAGAAACCGAGAAACTGGCCCTGAAAATTTCCTTCCTACTTAGAAATTTCAGTGGTCTGAGCGTGGGTAATGCTGTCATCCATCTGTGGGGGCTCACTCTTGCTTTCCAGCAGTTAAACAGCAGGGAAATGGCATTTTGTTGAGGATTTGTTTGCTTGTTTTTGTGAGCTATTTAGCACTAACCTTTCCCCCAGAGCAGTGTAGCAAGTGAGATGAAGGTTATCTCCCTACCTGTTGCTTAAAGAGCTCCAAGTGTCTTTACATCAGTTAATATGACCACACTTTCCATGTGCCACTGAGCAGAATTAATATTAGAAGAGGAATTACATAATTCAGCATTAAATACTGTAGGAGATGCTACTAGAGTGACATCTGCACTCGATATAATTAACATACTAGGGAAGAACTATTAATTCCACTGTAGAAAGTACTGTTTGGGTTCCTATTTGGTTATTTAGAAATGCCAAAACAGAAGAGAAACCTGGGAGTTGAACCATGGAGCCACAATGCTGCATGTCACCCTGCAGTAACCAGATATAAATGGATGATGTTGTCTCTGTTATAAGCCAGGCATGAAGAAAGGTGTTTGTCTTAAGGAACATCTCTAAAATGCTCTGGAAAAGCCCATGCACATCAAATTGCTGAGTCCAGCACTCATGTAGTTATTTTAGTATTAGAATAGTCCTAAGTGAAAGGCCACGAACAGGGGCTTGCACTCTAAAAGCAGATATTGCACTGTACTCACAAGGTTAACTCTAAGAAATTAGTGAGAAACCATCATTGCAGTGAGGTCAGGATAAACACAAGTATTTCAGTTTTAGCTGGGAGATACCAAAGACTGCTAGGGACACGCCCCAAGGCTGTTACCTCAGCTAAAAATGCTTATTGTGAGGTGCAACCTTTGTTCTTTCACGTGGTTGTTTTGAAATCTTGTGTATACTGACCTGTTTGTATGCTTATTTCTAAAGCTGATGTTCTGAAATTAGGTTTAAATTTCAGAGCTTAGCTGTTAGCATGCTATCATAAAATGACACAATGCATTCTTATGCCATGAAACAGGCATTTTAAATATTGCATGGCTTATTCAGTCCCAAAAAAGCCACAGTAATTGCATGTTTAATAAACCTTGGTAGTTCTCACTCCCATAGCAAAGTACATAGCTCTGTTGTGATCGTCTCATTTGTATTCCTTTAGTTCTCTAATAAACTCTTTTCTAGTAACTCTGTGATCAGGATTGTCCGGTGTTAGAACTGATCTCAGTTCTCTTAAATCAGGTATACCATGTACAGACATTTATCTTCCTTCATCTTTTACTTTCTCTGCCTCAAATCCTCTCTCATTCCAGGCTCCTGCTGAGGGATTTCCAGAAGAACACTGAACACCACCATCATTCACCATTTTAATTGCACAAAAAAGCACCAGGCCAGACTGCTCCCCACTGAAGTCCTACTTCCAGGTGTTAGGCCACTTTATTAAAATATTTTGCTATCCTTTGCAATAAAATTAGGTTGTTTTCTTTTAATTATTCTCTAAAGAGATTAGAACAGCCACCTTATGGAAGGGCAAACTTCCAAAGGGGTTAATAATTGCAGCAGCAAAGCCTGGTAAATGCCACATCTTATTTCCAAGGCAGTGCTTGGACTCTCTCCACTGGAGTGGCTTTAAGAACACGTCACCCTGTAGCTAATCAGAATGAATGTTTTCAGCATCCATGTTTCTAATGCAAAAGCACCCAAAATTCACAGTGTTGTCCCTTCCTGCCTTCTCCTGACACTGCAGTTGCACACTGAAACAAACTGATGGAAACGCTCACTCACAACAGAATTGCTGAATTGTTGCACCACAGTAAATGGTGGGAGTCTATTAAATATCAATCACTGCCTCATTCTCTCAAGACTTACGAGCCAATTCATAGCACTTTGTATTTTCATGGCACCTTGCCTCAAAAAATATTAAAATGCTTTTAAATGACAGAGTTCTGGAGTTCTCCAGTTTGCACCATTGTGAACACATACGACAGAAAAGTTGGCAGAACAAATACACAAACTACAGTTCAGGAAGAATTTTTTCCAAGCACCCTGACAAATGTTTTTCTGTCTGACTGCCAAAGCCACAGCACTGACCTCAGCACCATGACGACACCACAGGCCTTGCCAGAATAAGCCTGACAATGACACTGTCCCTGTTCTGATGTAAAAAATCTGAAAAAGTGATTACCAGGTGATCCAGAGGTAAAGGCAGGGACACCAAACTTTCCCTCCTACACTGAATGACTTGTTGCTCCACTTTCTGAAAGCCAAAGCAGCTACATGCAAGCATGGCACCATCCACAATCAATCTGAATTTGTGGTTAAAACATTGATTAATCCAGTGAGCACAATCAAGTTGTCTGAAAAACCCATTAACTACATTAATTTTGTGTAAACTAACAAACAACTAAGGGTAATTTATGGCTCAAACCACACTTTTTCACAAAGCCAAAATCCATGCAAAAGCAAGCTAAAAGGCACACTGCGAAGCAGACCCTGAGCAGGCACAGCTTTGAAGAGGAAATGGATCTCCTTTGATATGCACCTGGCTAGAACTGGCTTATAAACCAGGAAGGGACACAAAAATTTTAAACAATTCCTTTCCCCCAGTACCATCCAAAAAGTTGGACACCTGCTATCTCATCCTATTCTTGGTTCATTGCATTATAATCTATGCTTGAAAAAAGAAAAAAAAAAATCAGCGTTCAAAAAAAAAATCCTTTCCAGCTATTAATTCACCCTAATCTATCTCTACCCCAGTCAGAAAACAAGTGACCTTTTGCCACTCCATTCAGCCTTGACAGTCCTAATGTCAAAACAAAGTTTTCTGCACACCAGTAGACTTCCTACAGTGCTGCTTGCTGTTATAAAATCCAAACAGAGGACACAACATTTCAAATGAACTCTGCAAATGAAATAAAAGAGAAGACAGAATATGATCTAGAAAGAAATCCTACAGTCAGGAGGAAAAAAAATCCAATCTCCAGTAAGATCTACTCTGATGGTCAGGAAAATCTACAAAATTTCTTCAAAGTCTGGGACCTTAGGTCCAGTACTCTCTGCTGATGAACAGTTCCTGCTGTCTCACATGGTCCTTCTCCCTCACCACCCAGCTGATTAATTAATTAAACAGTCAGTGTTCAAACTTTAGAATTACCTGAAATTTTAAGCATTATCTCTTCCTGTAGACTTTCGTTCTGTCAGACAAACATTTGTGAAAACTCTGGGAACAAAACCCACTTCCACTGAGCCAAGGTTTAATGCTCTGAACCATCCAGCTTCAATTTCTCCAAAATGTTCTGCTCGTTTTAGAAATGAAAGAAAATCTCCTTCTCGCTCAAAGATCTGAAAAGATACCAATTGCTCCCAGGCTTACACCTTATCAATTATTCATTTTCTGAGTCAGAATTGCTCTGTACAACAGGCAAGAACATTTGAAAAGCCAGATATTGTTCATGAATAATGTTAGTTTAGTTCTGAAATAATTGGATTATACAAAAGTTATGACTCTTTTTGAAGAAGGTATTGCTTGCTATAAGCATGACCAGGTGAATCTGAATTTAACACTTTATAAGATATGATCAGACTTCTGCAGTAATTAGGATTTTTTTACTTTCCACCTGTTTTACATGTAGTTCTTTGTACATTTTCCAGGGGCAGGGATCTCTAAACTGCTCTGAATGCCTCTCTCTTCCTGACCAGTCCCAATTGTACCAATCCTCCTCAAAGACTTCTCTTAGTCACTGCTTCCTATGGCTCCACAAGAAATTACAAAAAGCCTTAACATTTACAGTTTCTTTTTCTACTTTCAGGTCCGCATTTCTGCTGCTTTGTTCTGCACAAGTCTTCTACAATAAATCACCCAGCATTATTGTTCCCATGTGGGTGCATGCCTTTCATTTTTGGGAACTAAAATCCAACCATCTTATTGACTGCAGCTGCTTTTAAATACACTTTGGTGTCAGCAGTGATTTACTTTTTAATTATTTTATTTTAGATGAGTGGTCCTATTGTTTTCCTAACAGCTGCTTTAAAGGCAGTGTTCAAATAAATGAAACTTCAGCATCTGAGCAGGGAAAACATGCTAATTCACAATTCCTTAATGAAAGAATCTCCTACAATAACATTCCTGATGAAAGTATCAGCACACTTCCCAAATGTTTTACATTTCAGTGTGATGATAAAGGGCATCATTTCCTTGAAGTGGGTCCTGGCTGAGCATTCTTGGGAGATTCTTGCTAAAAAGACCAGCAGGGACTGTACAAAGATAAGATTATTTTTGTCTCTTTTCCAAAAGCCTGAGAGACTGCTTTATTGGTTTTTCATTTCAGCTGCAAAGACAACTTCTGAATCAAACGCTCACCTAAATTAAAGACTAGGGATTGGTTCTTAGGAGAAGGTCCTTTTTTGGCCTCTGATATATGTATGCAATTTGTCTGCAGCAGCACATTTATGCTGCATCTGGGGAAATATTGAGCATACAGGTAAGCTGGTATTTCTCCAGGGAGAGATTATAATCAGTAAAAACAAAAACATCACAATCCATTGCAAAAATGCACTCTAGGCAATGGAAGGGGGAAGCAGGAATACATTGGTGAATGTGGAAAGTTCAGGTTTATCCATGTTCTGTTGAGGTGATTTTAGGAAACACTTCATGAAAAAATATCCTGGGAATGCACTGTATATTTTTCTTTCACATGTACATAAAACATCAGATATTAAAAATGTTTATGTAATTCTATTAAACATTTGATGCACTTTCATGACATGGAAACTTTTTGACCACAAATGATAAAATTGTCCACCAGTTCCAGATCAGGAAATTGCTTTCAGCTTCTGAGCTACTGGCCACTGTTAACCTGGCCGAACAGAGAACAAGGTATTGTGCCTTTTTGTAACTTTTTCTTTTTTAATTGAATGTGGAGAATTGAAAACTAGCCAAATAAAATTGGTGGCTGCTGTTTCTTCTGATTCTGCGTGTCTGCCAAAAAAACACAGTGCAGCACAAATGCAACTTCATAATGGGCTGTAATTATTTTTTTCCTATTTTTTTCCAACTACTTTTGTCATTCTAAAAGTCTTTTTCTGTTCCCCACAGCATTCATCTTCAAAAGAGCGGAGAGGAGGTGACAAAGGGAAGGAGGAGAGGTTTTAGGCTAATGAGCAAACAACAACAAAATTGCTGCCGCGAGGGTCTTGACATGACTTTGAATCTGAGCCTTGTTGATTCAGCACTAGAAATGTGTTTGGTGGTGGAAGAATGTGTTAGGATCAGTCAAAACCATTTTCCAAGCAGCAGTTTTCAACCTTTGTCCTCCTACACGGCTGGACTCTGAAGGAAGGGCCAGGAAGAACCCAAAGTGGTTGTTTTAGGCTGGAAATGGGGCTGTGTGTTCTGTCCCCTCTGTCAGAGCTGGGCAGCTCTCTGCTGTTCTAGGGGCAGTTTTTTCTTTATCTCTCCCACAGCCAATCCTCCCTCCAGGAGATCTCTGCTGTCCATGGCCAGGGAGTGTCCCTGCAGGGCTGATCAAATTCCATCGTCCCATGGGGAGATGCTCCGGCCAGGGCAGGAGCCAAGCATTCCTACCTGGATACAATCTGAGCCTGGAACAGCACAGCAGCCTTTGCCCACTGCATTCCCAGAGGAGCAGCTTTCTCCTGCCCTGCATTCCCAGAGGGAGAGCAGGCCCATCTCCAGCAGCCCTGGAGCTCCAGAGGAAAACTCCAGCCTTGTGCAGGATCCCTGCTCCAGCAGAAGCACAGCTGGCACTGCAGGAGGGCTGAGCCCCCATGGGATGGGACTGTGCCACCACCCTGACCCACAGGGCTCAGCTCCTAAACTGACTCTGGCAGTTTATTTTTTTGTTTGTACTATTGCATTTGTATAGTATTTTTAGTTTTCCTAGTAAAGAACTGTTATTCCTATTCCCATATCTTTGCCTGAGAGCCTTTTAATTTCAAAATCATAACAATTCTGCAGGTGGAATTATGAGGGGGAAGGGGGTTTACATTTTCCGTTTCAGGAAAATGAAACCTTCTTAGAAGACACCTGTCTTTTCAAACCAAGGCAGTGGTGACCCTTGAGAGGCCACCTGAAGAAGACATTACCCACCAGTGTCTGCATGTACCCATTAGCCAGGTGTGCCTGCAGCTGGAGCTGAGCTGGGACATCTCCTCACTCTTGTGGAGATGCTCCCCCATAGCCACGTTCAGAGCAGCAAGGATCTGGCTGTCAGAGTTTCCTAACCACTTCCATTCTCCAGCCATGGACTGGCAGTGAGAAACAAGCCTCAGATAAATGCTAACCAGGTACTCCCCTCTGTTTTGGGTCAAACCCTTTCAGATTTAAATACTTATCTGCATTTCTGAGGACAGAATCTTACTTTTGTTATTAAAGACAAGAGGTCAAGCATTTGTTCTTGCTGTGATCCCTCACTAGTCTTGATCAGGGAGTTCTTAAAGAATTCAGTCTTTCAGAATTCCAGCCGTGCATGTTTTGGGTTTGCATCTGTTTGCTTACCTAGGCAAACAAGGGAAGAGATATTTAGGGCTTCCATCACTCTGCAGCCCACAGAAGGCTTCATGAATGCACAGTGCCAGCATTTCAGAATCTCTTCCACCTACATTCCACTCAGTTCCATTATCTTAACAACAACATTAGCTCTGATGTGTCACGGGAACCTCTAGGGCCTAGAAATGACTTATGAATTAATTATCAGAAGCATAATCATTAAAAAAATAAATTTGAACATCATGATTTCTCATTCTAATCCATTAAGATGCTGGGGGTGGGGGGGGGAAGGACATTCAGCAAGTTTTCATGGCCATGTTCACAGATTTTTATGCCAGAACAACATATTGAAGGTGAAAAAAGAGCTTTGTGTGCATTGCAGTGAATAAAGAATTTCAGTCACATGGGTTTATGATGAATACCGTAATGAGGCATTGTATGAAGTGAGACAAACACATCAGCAAAATGCCATGGAATTTTTTTTAGTAATGTCACAAAGTCAAAGGCAGGATCCATCTCTGTGCTTGGAAAGTTCCTCAAGCATTTTGGGCTCTGAGCCTAACAAAATAAAATGGATGTGTTAAGCAGCTCACAAGTGTTTGCAACTTTTGTGCTTTTTTGATGGTCAGGTTCCACATCATGGTCACCCATGGTATTTCAAGATCAAAGAACCATCTAGGTAGATGTGTGAAATGGAAATAGATTTGTAACCAGAAGGTTAAAAGAACAGATTCTTAAAGATCACATCCTATTCTCCCTTTTATTAGGCCACATCTGGATGTTCTGAACAGCTGCAAAAATGATTTCACCTCGATTAATTTTGAGAAGAAAATAAGAAAAAGGAAAAATTCAGAGAATTATTGAGGTTATTGCTGACATCTGTCTCAGAAAATTTTAAACGGGGGAGAAATAGTGGATCCATTTAGTTCAAACTGATACCTGGGAAATATATTGCTATGGATTTCTGTGAGTCAAAAAAGGACCATTCAAGAAAGAGATTGGGAAAAAGGCACAATAGTCAGTCTTCAGCCTCCCAGCTGGAGAGCAGGTGCAGTGGGACATGCTGCCATCTATTAGTCCAATTTCCAGATCTCACAGAAGACAAACAAACTCTCAGAAGACACATCTAACAGGAATCACTTTTATATTAACTTAGAAATTTACATTTGCTTGTGTTTTAACACAAGCCCATGTAAGGGGGCAAGCCCATAAGGCCCATGGATGCACCTCTGCTTCTTAAGAAGCAAGAGGCCCATCTTTGTAGAACCTGCAGTATTTATTGTGTTTTCCCAAAAACTTGGCCTTTTATTCCAGGCTGTGAAACTGAAATGCCTTACAAGGAATTTGGCCTTGGAGAACCCACCTCTTAAAATCACCACAAGCCATTGCTGCTATTAACAAGGTGAGATTGAAGGAAGTCCAAGATCATTATTAGCTTGCAATGCTGGAAGGTGGGATTTTCCATTTTAGTGGGAGATAGCTTTTCTTAAAATAACTTCACTGAAAATAATCAATTGCTTTTTCATCTTTGGAACACAATTTCTTCTGGAATACATTATAACTTCAGGAGTCATTTTGTTAAACAAAACTCCTGAAATAATCCCCTATGAATTCACCCCTCTGATTTCCATCTGGCTCAGCAGGCAGCTGATGGCTGGGGGTCTGTAGGACAATCTCCTCTCAGCAATGCCAGCTAATCAATTAGCACTGGTTAACACCTTCTGCAGGCTTATCTTCTCATCCACACATTGCTTCTGCAACCTCTGCCTCGGGGGTGAGCTGGATTTTATCTCATGGAGGTAAAGGACTTGTTCTCATCAGTGTGTGCAGGATTCCAGAGAACTAAAATTCAGTAGGAGCTGATTTATCTAAGTGTTTGACATTTCTTGGTTGTTTTGTAAGTGAGTGCCCAAGCACAATAAAGAATACAATATTGTTATCTGGTAAGAACTTGTCATTTATTCATTATACTCACATATCTGTGAGGCAAAGTTCTTGTCATAAAGTTCTTATTGTCTGGGGGATGGAGAAGTGACTCTTGAATTACAGCTGCTCTTGTGCAGAATAATGTGCAGTATAGTATTTCTAACACATTGCCTTAAAAAGAAAATAACCATCCCAACAGCTTGAGAGATGATTTTAGAAGAACCAGATCTCTGTTTAATGACATAACAGAGCACTAGCCATTAATAGTATTTAAAAGGTTAGTGCTACTGATATAATTTGGCTATTTCATCTATAAAACATAAAATAAACTTTTCAATAACACATTTTAACCTGCAGTTAAAGTGCTGTAATTTCCAACATGCATTCAGCCAATCTGCTGTGCAGCATAAACACGTAATTTTATCAGGAATTACAGCATATGTGAGTGCTTTTATTGAATTGTTTGTATAAATAGGGCTCTGTTTACACACACATGATGGTATTTCAAACAATAATGAATAGAAAATGGCTGGCTTCCTTTCTACTATACTTCACATAAGCACTGCATACATGTCTTCATTCAAGTATTTGCCTTTCTTTATTTATTATAACAAGTTGTTTGTTCTTTTTTTTTTTTTTTTGGGTTTTTTTTTGGTTTTTTTTTCATTATAACAAGTTGGGTTTTTTTTGCAAACTGAACATTTATAAGAAATTCCTTATTTTGCTATGGGAGCATGGAAAACAGCATGCATGAGAACTGGAAGACTTTACATCAAGTGAGACAGAAGAAGGTGCAGGTATGATTTTTAAAGAAATAATAAAAAAATATAGGTATTCAATGAACACACTGAATCAGTAAACATCAAGATTTTTCTACTCTAAAATACGAAGATGCAGCTTGTGTATCCACACTTCAGATCTGCAAGTCCTGGTCTAGTTCCTGCATATCCTAAATCCACAGATAATCTGTGCCTGAAACAGAGGTGCAAAGATATACTCACACTAGGCACAAGACTGATAACTGAGCCTTAGAAATGGGCTCTTATCACTCTTGGTAGCATTTTTCTGGGATGGCACTCCAAGGCAGGAGGATGCCACCACTGATCCAACTCTCTGATTGCCTTGACCCCTCTGGGGTTGTGCTGTCATGGAGCACAGGCTCAGGCACCCCCAGGGCTCCCAAGTTGTGACAACATTGCAGGGAAAAGAAGAAATGTTCACACAAGACAAGGAAGACAAAGAAGAAATATTCATATGCAATTACACTAATTGAATAAAAGAGATCCACAAGTGAAAATCAATATGCCAGTGCTCTAAGGCAGAGCAGGAACAGAGTTTAAAGGGTGCAGATCTTTCTCTGCTGCTGAACAAAGACAACTGCAACAGGGATTTCCAGGAGGAGTGGATCTGACCTGGGAGGCTTGGATAAACATGCCACATGTAGTGGTTATCAAAACAATATTGTTAGCTGGAATTAACCCTGATAAATTCCACTGCCTTTATCTGTGGAGCCTCATTCCTATTAGCAGGCTTTTCAGTTTTGGGTATGTGCTGCAGTGCAGAATAAAATGGGACTTCCTGCCTTTTGTTTTAGACACTTCCAATAGCATAAAAAATGCTATCCCTGCTACCTCGCCTGAGTTAATTAATATCCAAAAATATGATGAAAACACTCCAATGTGGGTACATTAACAAGATGGTATTTGGTCTACAGCGACCTGTTGTATGCCTGATGCAGGAGCAAGCGGGTCTTTTGTTACTGAAATATTCACATCCTAAGCACTAAAATCACTGCTTTATCCCATAATACTGCAGTGATTAACATTAATTAATTTTCACACATGGTATGAGAGAAATAGCAGGTTCATCTTCCTGTTTCAGTATTTTTCTTGTCTACTGGTTCATGTGCAGGTTTACCTGTTTCATTACTCCCCTTTTCTCCCCATTTATTTTTAACATCCTGTTGCTTTTTCACTTGATAGCTGCCTAGGGCATGGATTATCTCTGTCTTGCATGCCTATAAAACCATAACACATCTATACCTAGAGGCCCTGGTCAGGTCTTTAAGGCACTGCTGCAACAGCAAAAATCAATAAATGCTGGGTATAGCAGAAATGAAAGAAAGTTTCTATATGTGAAACCATCTAGGAATTAATGGCTTTGTAGGTATGGCAACAGAGTTCCTTCCTAATTCCCTTGCTTTGTCCCTGTTGATTGTCCAGCAGGATTTAAGCTGAGGGGCAGGTGATGGTTTCTTTCTGCAGGATAAATTAGTTTGCGCACATCTCTTTGCTGCCAGAGGCAGCCAAGTTTGGGGATTCATGCACGAGGCTGCGACCACCAAACAGCAGGAGAGACACACACAGTGTGTGTTTCGCTTCACAGAACCTGGCTTTGGTCATCCTTCGTCCCTGACTATGTCCCTGGTTAAACTCCTGCGGGTTTGGAGTCATCTCAGGTCGCTGCAGGCAGCCCGCGGTGTGCCCAAACCGCTGCTCCTGCAGAGGAAGCTTCTCGACGCGCCTCATTCCCCCACCACATTCCTCAGTCACCGGGCAGCAGTTCCCTGTGTGGACAGAGGGATTTTCAGCCAGCCTAGCCCATCAAAGCAGACCTTGTGGTGTCAAACAGCAGAAACTGGGGCTGGCAGGAAGGGTGAGTTGCTCGCACAATGAGCACAAGATGTGGCCGTGTCATCCAAGCCACAACCGCAGCTGCTGTCAGGAGTGACAAGCTCCCGTCCCAGAACCATGGACACCGAGGGAGACAGGAGCACAAGGAGAGGAGGGGGAAGAGGAGCACATTTTGATTAAGGCAGTACATCAAAGCCATGTTAAGGCAATATGTTATATTATCCTTTCGTAGCGCAGCCTGTTATCCCTTGTTAAATGGTGTTCACAGCAGAACAGGAAATGTGGGAAAATGTCCAAGACACTGGGTAAGGTTAATATCAATACAGCTGGATGACAATTTTCCAGTGAAACAATGCTAACTTGCTGAAATCAAAAGAGATTGTAGAAACACATATTTGTTTTGATGAATTCCTTCCAAACGCAGCTTTCTGCTGGAAATTCACTCGGTTTCCCATCCAGAAAGCTTCTTGGGAGCTTGGGATCTCATTTAATTTCCTCAGGGCTGCTACTTAAAGTCCTGACAAGCCCAGGAGCACACTGCGTAGGCTCCTAACAGGGACTCAGCTCCTCACTCCAGCCATGACTTTTAGGATTGTTTGGCTCCCTGCCATGGAGTTGAAATGAGCTTGGTCCTCTGGCTCTCCAAGCTGCCTGCTGGCTGTGGCAGTGCAGTGGTTTTGGTTGGTCAGTTTGAGATTTTTTGGTTAATGTATCAATGAGTGTGGTGGGTTTAGTGTAGGGTAATTATTAGTGTATTTATTTGAATGCATTTATTTTTTGTTGTGGTATAGGATTAAAATTTAAAAAGAGTATAAAGAAACAATTACTAATAGTAAGTAAGAGTAATAAGAATTAGAATAAAATTTTAGAATTAAAAGGAATTTTCAGATTCTTTTAATCTTTAATGTATATTTTTTCACAAAAACATATACAACTTTCTAATAATTAAAATCTTTACATTATTTCTATAAATATCTCCCATATAAAACCACCACAGGCAGCTGCCCAGATGAGCAGCCTGAGGAATTGTGGGCTTCTTGCAACACTGGGAGCCTTGCCTTAATTTGGGGCTCTTCCATTTCCCTGACCAATTTTCCAGGAGTTGGAGACAGCCATTCACTGTCTCACTTTTTTGGGAAACAAACACGCAAACAAAAAAGCCCCATCACAGAACAGCCCCACAGAAGTGGAATGAATATTCCAGTTCACTGGAAATGCAAATATTGTGCTGCTGAACACTGATGTGGCTGTCTTGGGCTGCCTGTTTATTTTAGGCCACTCTGAGTTCAGTCACTATTCCAATGGCCCATGGATGTCACAGTGAGTCAGGCTTTTTTGACTGGGTCAGCTAAAATACTTGAGATGCTGGAGGAGCATCTTAAAATGCTTCACACATTTTACAAAATGGTGCAAAAAAAGTACTTAGGAATGCCCCCTCTTTAAAAACACTACCCTGCCTCTATAGATCCATAGCTTATTACTGTTGATGAGGAGATTAAAATGCAAAAAGAGCTCTTATTAAACAGAAAATGTAGTTTGGCTCCATCCTTAAGCAAATTAGCACCCTAAACAGGATTTCTAAGTGCATTTTAAAGAGAAACAGCTGTTATTAAGCCACTAGATATTTTGGCTTAAAATTGACTAAAAAGTAGGCAATAGTCTCATTTAAATAGCATGCAAAAGAGATGTGGGAGGCAGGATGATTATCTATATTATGCATGACTGAAAAGCAAGCTCCGTTTCTGTCTCTTTGTGCATTTAAATAGTGTGGAGACACACAGTTAGAATGATGCACAAGGAGAAGGTGTGAGAGTGGCCTTGCTTTGGAAGCTCTGTGGGGTTTTTGAGAAGCACGTGGCTCTGCCTTGCATGGAGAGTGCACCCTGCCAACCAAGCCAAGTTTCATATGTCCCCAGACAAATTTCATATGTCCATATCCAAGTGATGCCAAGCACATTTCTGACTGGGGTTTTTTAATAACCACTACTTAAAAAAAGAAATAACCCCTTTCTTAAAAAAGAAAAATGCTCCTGACTTCTGCTGATGGGAGATAATACTTTCAGTACTTAACTCCACAGAGTCAATTTTCTTGAATTGTTTGCAGTAATGGGGAGTTTGTACACATGTAAATAATGTTATTTGTATGGTCAGGTTATATGTAAGCATATGGAAATCTACCTGAAAATCAGTCCCTTAGAGAATGAGCTAGTTAAATAAAAAGATGTGTGAACTCTGCAGTTGGAAGCACAGATTTCCTCTGAGTACAAATCTTACCAAAACCAGTATTTTCCAATTTTCATATTGGAAAATTTTGTACTGCATCCCTCTGCCATGAACAAATAAAACTGCTTTACCCTGTCAGCCCAGACACCAACATTTATCACATTTAAATGCAAAATTGCCTCAAAAGAAAAAAATCAGGTTGAATGTTGAATAGGCAATGAGTTACATTCATAGATCCTAACAAATACGTGCATGCTCAATGGTGTGTTTTGTTGACAGTTTTTAAATATTCAGTTCCCTCATTTGACTCCAAATCATTCTGCTCTCTGAAGAAAGGTAAAAAGCTTTCAACTCTTTTAGTCTGAGAAAAAAAATAGCTAAACTCTTCAACTTGATACTTCTTTATTTTGACCTTTTTAAAAACCACTGAAGATTCCTTTTTTCCCCCAGCTGGTCATTCCCTGAGTAAGAGAACACAGCCTGCTCTTTGTTCTGCTCTGTGACTGATTAGGTTGTACCTGGCTCGTGGAAATGAACATTGATTATTGCTGTGCACTCTGCTTCTGAGCACACTTTCCCTGCTCAGCTCACTGTGCCTACCACCCATGTGTGTCCCAACCTATAATGATGAAAATGGGTTCAGTGGAGAGTGAGGATAAATGGCAGGGCTGTTCACACACAGAGATCTCCACAAATGAGATGTGTGTGCTTGAACCGGGCTGTCAATTAAAACATCTTGGATGCTTCCCCCTTGGCAAAGAGCTGTGCTCAGTAACATGTTTATAAACAGATTTACATAGCTTTTCATATTCTATTTTTCCCGGATGATGCAGCAAAGATTAAAATGCATTAGTGATGAGCCATACATATAAACAAAATAAACTTCCCAATTAAAAAAAAAAAAAGTAGAAAAACAAACATAATAAAAAAACCAAAGGAGCGGAAAAAATAAACCATCAGCCATATGCTGAGTTAGAAAATATCTGACTTGTTGGCAGCTCCTGTGACTTTGCATAATTCCTCTGCCCATAACACAGCTCAGGGACACTGAGCCCTGGTAGGTCTAAGACTCAAAGACTGCAAACATCCCCCAAAGTCCTTTTTACCACATTTATTCTTCTTTCTGTGTGGAATGTGCTTTCAGTCTAAGACTTAAAGAGAGCAAACATCCCTCAAAGTCCTTTTTTTACCACATTTATTCTTCTTTCTGTGTGGAATGTTCTTTGCCTGCACGCTCAAAACTGTAACCAAACACTGAAAGAGTAGGAAGGTTTTAAGATTGATTTGAATTGCATTCAACCCAAATTAGGTTTTAAAGGGATTTTTTAAGGTTATTTTTAGTCATTGCTTCATTTAAGGGCATTTTTCTTCAGAATTGCCATGACCCTAGATTTCAGTTATTGCTGGGTTTAAGTGCAGCAGTCACTTAACTGTGATGTTGATTTTTATAGTGTTTATTGTGTTACATTCTATTAGACTGCTCTATTACAATCCCTTATTGTTTGCTACAGCATTCCAGAAACACCCCAATGAACTAAGGCTGCTTTCCAACAATAAAAAAAGCTGCAGGAAGATGCTGTGCATCCATATGGACTGAGCCACCACTCACAGACAGCACTCTGAAAAATATTTCTAAACCAAAGTAATGACAAAAAATTTTCCAGCTGTTGCAGAAAGGCTGGCTGGTGTGAGAGGTTTTCCCTTTATTCTGTTCTGCAGGTGGAATTATGTTATCTGCTAAAATCTAGGGGTTGCTACACTCTCCTAAGCCCCCACAAGGCTCTTTCCACCCTGAGGATGCCAGAGCTCCTTTAGGAACCTCAAGGAGTGACCAGGTTTGACAGTTTTTGCCTGGAGTTATTGCTGATTTCTCATCTCTTTGTCACTAACAGCTTCCATTAGTTCACCTCAGAGACACTGGATAGATGGAGTAATTGGGCCTTGGGGATTTTGATGGCCCTCTTTTTGGTTGCTTTTTTTTTTTTTTTTTTCCATTGTGCTGATCAATTGAGTAAATTCCAGCTGCAGGGAGCAGAAGGGTTGAGGATCATTTTTTGCCTCACATAATGACACACCAGGAGAGCAAAAAGCTTCACCATGTAGCACAGGTAAAAAATTTTTAAAGGACACGTCCTCAAATCAACCACTGAATGCATCTGAAATGCACGTCCAAAACCCCAAAACTATCTTCTGCACAGCAGTACTTCTGGAAGCGCCTGGTTTCTTGTACCAGAGGAAGACACGAGTGTTTTTGAAGTAGTTCTCTTGTAAATGTAAACTGTTCTCGTGTGTGAACAGCCCCTCTCTTCCTGGGAACTAAGGATGACCTTCATAAACTGCAACCATGTTTGCTTTAAATGTCTTTCGTTGTGGAATGAGCAATAAAACCAGAATGGCCTCTTTTTGATACTCTGGAGAGTGTGAGGTGAAAGTGGAAAAATTAAAAAATGCAATTAAAAAAAAATCTTCAACAAGGAAATCAAAGACTTTCACCTGATGTATTTTCAGACTGCTAACTGATTTAAAAACTGATGATTTTTAATCATATTTTAAACAGCTTTTGGGTTTTGAGATACAAACAGCCTAAGACACTATGAAAAGTAAGGCAGTCATGACCAAAACAATGACATTTTAGTGAAGGAAGATTTAGCTGACAGTTAATTCTGAAACTGAGCTACAGAGCTGCCATCAGAGCATTACCTTGTTCAAACTGCAGCAGTATTAGTAAAGGCCTTTAGATGATTTTTTTTTTTAGTTTCTAAAAGGTAAGAGTAATCCTTTTCCATCCTTTAGAAATCTTTTGTAATCCAAGACCATTACATGCTTGGAAAAAGAATATTAGGTGCTTGGAAAATGCAATCCTGGGAGGCAGAGGAGTGGCTGGCGCATCCCTGCTGCCGCGCAGTGGGAAGGACAGGGAGGCACAGCACGTGGCTCCAAGGACAGGCTGCAGAAATGGGCTTTGTGAAGTTCAAAATATGGAAATACAAAGTCCTGTACCCTGGGAGAAACAACCCCACGTGCCAGTTCTTGGCTTCTCTTCTGCATCTGTCAAGGTCGGGATTGGAAATGCAGAGATGATATTTCATGTTTGGATTTGGATGTTTATTTTTTCTTATCTATATCACAGACTTACAAAGACTGAGTTCTGCAGCATTTCACTCACAAGCTACAAAATGGCCCCATATCTATCCCTACAATGTCTTTTAAGGAAAAACTATCCAATTTTTAAATTACACCTGAATTATTTTCACTTTTAACCCAATAGCTAATGCCTTATGTCCTGCAATGCAGACATTTTTTTATCCAATTAAACAAAACCACCCAAATCCATGGAGAAGAAGGTGAAGAAGAAGGACCATCCACTGCCTTAAAACATCCATCTTGCTGTATACATATGACTATATTCTAAAACTTAAACTAAAACCTTAATTTTGTGACACAAGAAGAAATAATGGAAAGCATTGCTTGGCATTGCAGAAAATCTCATCCAGTTGTATTCAACTGTTGAATATAAACTAGTGCTGCTGAAAAACAAAGGACACTCAACAGCTTTAAATTCACACTTCAGCAACACAATTAATTTTCTTATCAAGGACAGGAAAAGTGATAACAACCCAGCTGCAAAAAGGTTACAGACATAGCTGTTGTCTTATGCTCATAATTAAATATTTCATTTACAGTTATTATCAAATGTTAACTAGAATATGTTTCTGTCAGCCTTCTCTAGGTTTCCATTTAGCATGCAAAACATTTCCATCAAAAAAATCTATCTCCATTCTAGTGAAGAGAACATTTTGCCTTGTATGTGACTGAAAAGAATTCTTCTGGTAGTTTTTCAACTCTAGTGTTTCTGAATGCCTTATTCCCACGCCACATGGATAGGCAGGATGGATACAGAGCACAAGTATTATTATTATTATTATTATTGTTGTTGTTGTTGTTGTTGTTGTTGTTATTGTTATTTACAGTACAGTTATAACTAGGCACCTTCGTTCTCCTCTGCCACTACAAAAAAATCTTCATTTGATCTCAGGAGCATTGCATGGAGGAACCTTCAGCAACAATCTGGTTTAATTTGGTGTGCAATTTGAGAATATTTTCAATATGTTGAAGATGTGTGAATGAGCTTTGTTCCTCTGGTCCTCAGACTACCCAAATACAAAAAACAGCTGGAAAAATCCATCAAGTGTAACTCTTTCTTTAATTATCTTTAATCAGAATTAACTGTTGCTCCAGATACAGGCAGAGGTTTGCACAGAAAAATTTATGGTTTTTAACAGCTTCAATACTGCAATGTTTCTTAGGAATGAGTTCCAAGGGTCCAAGAATGGCCAGCATCAGCTGGCTTTTATCTGAATTTATTTACACTGAAAAAACCTTGAAAGATCAACTATTTCTAGCAAACTAAATTAAATTATATAAAAATTTGTCATTTTGAGAATAAGACATAAATTGTAGGTACCCCAGTACAGCTGTTTCTGTTCATATAAATTTAACAACAAGAGATACAGGCTTTGTTTTATAATCAGAGGTTTTGAGCTGACATTTTAGTGCAGTTAATGATGACTTTTTAGTTCAATTTAATATAAGTTTGCTCTTGTATAAAAATTATCAGTAGAAGTGTATTAATCATGCCTAATGAACTACAGCTCCAAAAAATGGGCCAGAAAACTCATTGAAATGAAATTGGCATGGAATTTACCAGAGCTCAGGTCAATAAAATATTTGGAATTCTTCCTTCTACTTCAATACAATTTCTGTTATTACTCCCCATAAAACTCTGGTTGAACTTTAATGTGAACGAGGATCCAATATATATCTCTCAGAAAAGCCTTAGATTTCACAATCAAAGAGCTGTAAAGCACAATTCTGTACTGATCCAAGGTAACATGGAAAAGTACCTTCCAAACTGGGGCACAGCTGCAACACCAGAGAAAAATGTACGTAAATATGTGAAATTCCTGTTCAGTTTTGATGTGTTTGAAGGCCAGACTGTCCTGAAGGTTTAAATGTTTATTAACAGAGGGGAGATGCTCAAGTCAATATATGATTAAAGGCTGACTTAGATTGCAGATCTCCACATAAAGGAATGTTGTCTGAGTCTCTCTTGTGCATATCCAAAGAAATTCTCATCCTGCATCCATCCTTTGGAGAATGTCCTGTGGGGATGAAAATCTGCTGACAGTAGTGAGGGACTGAGCACAGAATTGGTGCAGGTGTCCCTCAGGGATGGGAAATCCTAAAAGAGAATCTAGACAGCTGCTTTGAGTGTGTTGCCCAAATTATCTTGGCACTCCCAGCAGATTTCTTCTGAGGAATTACAAATTACAAATATTACAAAAATCCTCTTAAAACTCCTATTAGTTTGTTTTCATGCCCTTTTATCACTGCTACTAGAAAGTAGATAATTTTAAAAAGCCATAGCAAATGGGAAGCCACATCCAGCCATTTCACCAGAGTGATGCTAACAAATTTCCTCGCTAAGAACATCTCATTTGTATTCATTATTCTCTGTGCCAGATGGCAGTTTGTAGGCTATTGCACAACATAATGATTATGGAGTACCAATAGTTCTGACATTTTTACTCTAAAATTGTTTTTTCCCCAGTAAGCATCCATGCTTTCTATAGGTTCCACAATGCTCCCTCCGGTATTCTCTGTGCTTTCACTCTTTCATTACAGGAAACCTCAGAAGGTATTTGGTTGTCAAAGGAAAATGAGTTTTAGCAACTGACCCCTCATGCTGTGATCAGCTGGTGAGGACTCTGCTCTCCCTTCAAAACCTTCCTCTAGAAAATATCCATATTGAGAACTGTGCCTCTGACAAAAGTAAAGGTCATTCTGTTGATTTAAAAGAACCACGAAAGCTCAGAAATTGGTGCAATCTGTGGGGAGGGGGAGCTCATGTTGGTTCCTTTGGTATTTTTCCTACTATCCTAAGTCTTTAGCTGCTCCTTAACAATGAAGTACTGATGCATGTGGACAAACAAACAAAACAAAACAAAACTAAACTAAACTAAACAAAACAAAAAAAAAAAACCCAACCAAACCACCACAAAACCCTACATACACAAAAAAAACCACCCCACAAAAACCGCCAAAACAACTCACAAAAAAAAAACACCAAATAACCCTGAGCTATCAATTTACCCGGGGAAATAGCACATCTATATTTCTCACAAATGTTCTGCCAATGGGTGACTGTAAGACAACAATAAGGAGATAAAAAAGCCATCAACAAGTTGGAGAACATGAAAAGGTGGCATCATTTCTCTAACACCCAGTCCATCACCAGCCCAGACCTGGCAGCACCATTCAGAGCAAAGAAATAACTCAACCCCCAGTGCCAGGGGAGCCTTTGTAGTCCCAGAAAGCAGAACAGAAGAGATAATGAGATTTGCATTGTGCACACTCGACTATTTAAAAATAACTTGGCATCAGCAACTCCTTTTAGTGCAGCTTGTGAAGAGCTACAATTCCTGCTAGCTGCCCATTTGAGCTGGGACCCAGGAGCTCAAGTGCTCTGACCCATTTCAGAAACCTTATTTCCTCCCAGTAACAATTAGAAATATTTACAGACACTCATGGGCTTAAACTTGAAAAGGAGAGATGACGAATTAGTGAGAAATTCAGCCTTGGTCCTCAACTTGCGCTTTATTTTCTTGATAAAATGTGAATTTCTTCAATAAATAAGTAGTGAGAGTTTTGCCTGTTTTATGCCCACACCATGCCTGGGATCAGTAAAAGGATAAATCCCGACTGGTCATCTCTGGGAGCTCCTCTGTCATCCAAACAGGCTGAGGGAACACAGAAATGCCACATTCATGGCACCAGACAGGGGGACAGGGTCACACTGGAGGCTGTTAATGGACAGGGTAACTTCACTCTTAATATTTAGAAATACCAAACAATTGCATGTAAGGTTCAAGTCAGACGTTTTTATCTAAAAATTACCAAGGCAAAAGATCATTTAATGTTTTTTAATCTTTCTCATCTGTTTTCTCAGAATATATCTTAATGATTTCACTGCAGAGACAGCACAGGTGGCTACAAGTTGTGGGGAAGGGGGGATTGTGGCCACTACCCCAGAGAAATAAGAGTTGTGAGAGAAAGAAATGTGTGGTTAGGGAAAAAAAAAAAAAAAAAATCTGGAAAGCCAGTGGGGCAAAAAGGATATAAAGCCTGTTTCCAACTGAATTGGCAGAAAGTCAAAGCCTGTCAAAGCAGTAAGTGCAGCAAAACTGAAATTGTCAGGCACTCTTAGTCACTGTGTTCGTGTGCTGGTGCTACTGGAAGCATTTAAAAGAGGTGTCAACCACGGCTGTCTAAAATTGCAGCCCCCGCTGCACCCGCCCCCTGTGGCATTCACATTCTCTGAAAAATCCCTTCGCCCAGGATTTTTCTCCTGGGAAGCTGAGAAGCCTCAGAGAAAAAGGAAAACAATTTTATCTCGTGTGCTTCTCCTGTGTTTTGCTCCTTTGGAATGTGTTTGGAGATTGTTTACCCACAGGTGATTGTTCCATTGGATTCTGCTGTGAGCTGTTTTCACTCTTTGGCCAATTATGGCCAAGCTGTGTCAGACTCTGGAGAGAGTCACGAGTTTCATTATTATCTTTTTAGCCTTCTGTAAGTATCCTTTCTGCATTCTTTAGTATAGTATAGTTTAGTATTCTTTAATATAATATAGTATCATAAAATAATAAATTAGCCTTCTGAGAACGTGGAGTCAGATTCATCATTTCTCTCCCCTCGCTGGGGTCACTTTGATTACTGCAGCCCCCAGCCCAGTGCCAGCACAACAAGAGGCAGAAAAACCTTCAGGCTGCTCCACGCTGGGGTCTGTGCTCTGCAGCAGCACTGGGAGGGAGGGACACTGCTCCCAAAAATCAGCTTCTGATTTTTGGAACATGCAGAACGGTGCTCCCCTGGCACAGCCAGATATACATTGGGGATGGGGCACTGAAGAAAAGCATTTTTTAAGGGCTAGAAAGAGATAGAAGAACTATTCTGTATGTGGATATCTAAATATTTTTTAGTTAATTATGAATTTTTAGTTCAATTTAATATATGTTTGCTCTTGTATAAAAATGATTAGTGGAAGAATATTAATCACACTTAATGAACTACAGCTCCAATGGGCCAGAAAACTCCTTGAAATGAAACTGGTATTGGATTTACCAGAGCTCAGGTCAATAAAATGTTTGGAATTCTTCATTTTACTTCAGTACAATTTCCATTACTCCCCATCATTCTTATTTCTAGCATTTCTGATGCTGAAGAATTTATTTCTAAGGTT
Organism: Pyrgilauda ruficollis; assembly: GCF_017590135.1. Classification (NCBI taxonomy): domain Eukaryota; kingdom Metazoa; phylum Chordata; class Aves; order Passeriformes; family Passeridae; genus Pyrgilauda; species Pyrgilauda ruficollis. The sequence continues at coordinate 560,062 of NW_024510210.1, read as the reverse complement.
TATTATTCTTCCTAAACAATCAGTGACTTCACTGATGAAGACTTCTGAAATGTGTGCATGGAAAAATAAAAAGGTTTTGAGACTCAACCCATGCCTGGAGCTGGCACTTATGGAGGATCCTACAATCTCTAATTCAGAGGCAGTGCAAAACACGCACTACGTTACTGACATATTTATTTAATTTTAAAATTATATAATAATTATTGTTATATAATTTAATTTAAATTATTTTTCATAATTTATATTGTTTATTATTTTATATTGTTATGTAATAAACGTCATATTTTTCACATAATAAAGAAGGGGAAATGGTATTTCCCTAGTAACAAGAGAATATGGAAATTCATTAAAAATTGGTACAAGAGACACTTGCATTTTAGAAGATCATAAATAATACATGGTGTCTTTGATCATGTTATTATTAAAATTGATACACAAAAATTTTGTGTTCTCAAACCCAGTACTAGGGAAGATTTTAATTTGCTGACACAGAGAACATGCTCTGATCTGCAGATTCCCTCCTTTCCCCGTTCCCAGCTAAGAATGAGGCCTCAGCACACAGCTGTGTATAACCACAGAGGCAATTTGGCAAAAAAATATATGGAAATTTTGATCAAAATTTTTGTATGATGCAAAATTTGGCAGCATGCTGCAGAAAGTCAAGAACAGATCAGCTGTACTGCAAGGATCGCTTCTTTAGTTTGATTCATTCATTGCAGACGTTTATAAATATATTTTATATATATTATATTTTTATAGATATATTTATATATAAAAATATAATATATATTATGCAATCTATATTCCTACTGATATATATATCTATATATAATATAGATATATAATATATGTTATATATGTTTTGAAATATCATACCTGGATTTTAAGAACAAAGCTTGTAGAATATACAGACCAAGGAACAGGACCCCAGAAAAATAATTCTGGAAATGGCTTAGGAAACTGCAACTTATTAACTAAGATGACCCATGAAGACTACTAATTCAGACTTTTGTGTATAATCTGGTGAATAACAAGCAGGAAAAGGGCAATTACAGTATTTGTCACCTCGTTATGTGGACAAATGCTAGTACTGACACTAAAAAAAAAAAAATTAAAAAGTGAAAAAAAGTGTGAGGGAGAATTTTTTTTTTTAAATGCAAAAGTATCCAGATAAGGTAAGAAAGACCCTCTAAATGAAAGATTTAGGAGACTAGATTTATCAAATTTCTTTGCAGAAATGTTATGGAATTAATTGGTTGCTGTTTTTTAACAGTGAAAATACTTCAGATAGCAGCTAATTCTCAAATCTGGTATGCACCAGATGCCACCAAAACCCCACAAAAACGAACAAGATCCCAATGGCTCAAGTAAGAAAAGCCTAATTATTGACCCTGCCATTCTGGAACAACCTCTCCACCTCTAAATACATCAGAGATGCAACTTTCTCTCTTGCAGGTCTTTAGATTAGCAGTGGGCTTATGAGTCAACCAAGGAGATCCGGGGTGAAGTAATGACAAAAGTAAGAGGGTATTTCAGGGGCTGGCAGAAACACTGATGAATTGAAGTCATCAGTTTTTTAATTAGGCACTGAGACGTGATGGTGCATGAGTTAGTGTGATATATGTATATCATTTGGAACTGGCTGGCTACAAATAAAAAGGCATGGCAACATTTTCTGATAATGATGAACTATCAAAGATCAACATTAGCACACAATTTGCTCACAGGATGGTGTTTAAAACAGCTGCAGAGAGCCAGACTGTCTCTGCTGTGGATCATTCACCAGGGTAAATAAAAATAAAACATCTGTGAGGGAAGGTAAAGAGAGGTTATGTGAGTGATTAAAAGTGTGGAGCTGAGAGCTCCTTTAGGACAACAACTTTCCCAATGTCAGGGCTACCAAAGCTGGCGCTAGAAAAGACAGAACAACTATTCTTTTAAAGCTCTGTAGAGATCTGTAAGGAGAAGCTTAGGTCTAATTGGGCAGTCTGCAGCTTTCTGGCCTGACCTTTTGGCCTGTAAAGTCAATAAGCCATTTGAGTGGGTATTTCTTCCCTCCCCCAAACTGACCAGATGTCCTTGGGAGCCAGAGATGCCCATATCCTTTTCACAGAACCATTCTCAGAGTTCAGTGACAGCTGTTGATTTAAGTCCTTTGGGCATTTGGCTGTGCTGCTTTTCCCAACCTTTCCTTTTTTTTTGCATCCCATTTGATGCAAAAATCTCTTAACCACTACTACTACTCAACTAATCTTAGTGCACAGAACTCTTAGGAACTGATCTGACATGAATATTCAATTTCTTTTTAGCAGAGGAAAATAAACTAATGCTCTTTAAACGGAGCAAATGACGTGGGAGAACCTCCACTCCAAACCATCCTGCAAGGCTTATGGCATACACAGACCAGCCCTTAACTCCAGCCACTGGATGGAAATCACCTTTTCCAAGAATTAAAGGACAAAAAGCTCATGGTGCTTAGGTTCAAAACTGACAGAAAGACCAGCTATGACACCTGACTGACTTTTAAACTTGTGGTTGCAGTCACAGGACTCCACAAAAGACATTAAATCATTCAGGGGGAGATAGGCCAAGTCAATAGAAAAGGAATTAATGGGAAGTCGTGTCGAATATTTTTTGTTTGTTTGTTTTGCTTAAATATCTGCTCAGAGCCCAACATTCTCATCCAATATGTTATTTATTAACTGATGTTGCAATGTTGCAATAAGGGATATTATATTTTTTTTTATAAATGCATTTGGAATTTAAAAGCAATGGAATAACTGCAATTGATGCTGATGGATGGAGCACACCTGACCTAACAGCTCCTTAGAAAAGGAAGAGCATCCAAGCCTTCTGCTCTCTCCCTGCATGATTTACACTGGACCTTGTTTTATCATGGGTAAAGTGCAAAAATTGCCCTCTGCAATAAAACAAATATATTCTCTGAATCCTTCTAAGAAACAATACCTATTTGAAGAATCATGTAACCAAGAAGAATATAGTGAGATTAAAGCATCTCGCTATACTACAACACTATTTTTTTTCTTGGACAGCCATTAACTAAATTAATTACCTCACTGCTGAGTTAATTAGGTAATATTAGTACATAAATACCCCAACTAATTATTCTAAGCTAATAAAAATACAAGTGCTGTCAAACATGTCTGACATAACCGTATATGTTGAATGTAAATTTTCCCATTTGCTTCCCAATCCAAATTTAATTAAAACATTATAAATATCAGTCATTCTCATAAATGAGTTTTATGGCATCACAAGCTAATCATTCCAGAAAAATAAATTAAAATACAATAATCCCTTGCATAATTATACTGCCAGTTAGAAAGAATGAGTTTAATAAATAGCTCGTCAAGTTCAGAAATTTAACGTGAAATGTTCACCAGCCAAATAAGTGTATCTGCAGCCTAATGGCCTGAAAATGAGCCCATAAAGATATGAAGGAAACATACTTTTTTATTGGCCTTCTAATTGCTCATTTGGGCTACTTCTTTCCTGTTTTCCAAGAAATGATTTTTATAGCATTAGTTATTAATGCAGACAAATTATTATAATGCAGACAAATCTTGATTGCTGTCAGCTCTTGGGGGCCCTCAATACTGTTAAGTATTTTTTTTTATTGTTTTGACAGTGAAGACACAGTTTTATTAGTTTTTGTTATTTAATGGCAGTGTGATTTACAAGACAAAATTCAAAGGTTTAGGCCAACACCAGTCACAATTCCTTCCTAAAAGCTTACAAAATGGAGAAGAGCTGAAAATAAAAGCTTGATAAAAGCTTTTTAAAGGTGGGGTGGGAGTTATGCTCTGCCTTTTTCCAATGCATTTGAAAGGAAAAGAGCTTTTCTGACAGTTTAAGTTCATAACCAAGAGTATTAAAAACTCTTCTTTCTTTTAGGAAGATCTCTGCACCCACCACCTGAAGAATTACACAAAAGGAAAAAAAAAAAAGGGAAGAGTTAACAATAAAATACTACATGAACTGGGGAAAATAGACCTATCAAAAATACATTTAAAGAAACATTTGGAAATTCCTGTCATTTCTGCTAGGAAAATATGAAACATGTTCAGCAAATATGTTCAAGATTTTCATTAGGAGTTTTAATTTCATTATCTAAATGAACAAAGTGCTGCTTGCATCTTTTTGTAAATTAAAACCATTAAATTACTTCACTTTGAAAGAATAAAGTACAATCCTTTTTGACCTTATCTTCTTTATTTCTGTCCCTGTCTCATCAAATGCTATTTCTGTGATTCAAGAAGCTTAAATCTATTTAAAAGGCCAAACACATTCTCTGGTTGTCACTGACATAAACAAAAATAGGATTTAATTTTTCTGCCAGCACTGCTGAACTTTTCAACTTGTGACCTAGTCCTGAAAGTTTTATTCAGTTTTTCGAGAGCGTGGCCCTGGGAGCAGGTGGCAATACATCCCTTCTCCTCAGAGCCCAAATTCTTTGTTTGAAACCTTATCACAAACCCATCTTTACGAGCATTTTAAGCAACTGTTTTGTTCAAGCAAGATTATTATTGGCTCATTAAGAATCGGTGGATCAGGGGATCGGGCAGAATATTGACAGTGGCAATATCAGGGCAGAAAGATGGGACTGCAAGACTTGGTGCTCACATTAGCACACAAAAGCAACTAGCAGGGGAAGTTGTGTGTGGCAGGGGAGTCAGGTTTGAGTCATAACTATTTATGGAGTTAAGGTGGAGTTAAGCAGGTGACCCACTCTCTACTTACCAACCAAAGCACGTGTGGTAGTTTTGCACGGGAAGCATTCACGGAAATAATGCAAAATTTCCAACCACTGAAAAGCTATACACACCTCTGTGAAAAACACAGGTTAAAGACAAAAAAAAACTCCCAAAAACTTCCTCTTTCTTTTCCAACCAACAAAAAATAAGAAAGCCCAGGTGACTCCTGCCACAAGCCCAAGCCCTCCTTCCTGAGGAACCCGCCAGGCCACCCCCCCTTGGCTACTGAACAAGAAGAGGGGTGGCCACAAAGCCAAAGCAAAACCAGACCAGCCCAGCCAAAATTCTACCACCGTCAAAACTCACCCACAACCAACAGGCAAGGGAGAGGAGAGGAGAGGAGAGGCCAGCAATACCCCCAGCCACAGTTCCTCCTGCAATCTATTAAGCCCAGCCAAAATCAAGTAACCATCTGCAGCACCCTGGCGAGATATTAACTCAAAATTTCCCCAATTTCCCCAAATTTTCCCAAACAACCACTATTAATAACATTTTAAAAACCACAAAAACACTATTTTCTTATAAAAAAGTGTCCGTAACATTAACAAAAATAACTTGTCTCCCTAAAGAAACTAAAAAAAACTATTTAAAAAATAGGAAACTAATAAAATTTTAAGCTTTATTTCTTTACATTATCAATTTCAAAAAGTTATAAAAAGAAAAAGCATCCTAAAAATTTTATCCTAATTCTTATTACTCTTTCTTTTAATTACTATTAATAAATTTTTCTTTATACCTTTTGAAGTTTTAAACCTACGTTACCATTCTGCTAATCCTACCTCACAAAAACCAAATAAATACATTCTAATAAGTACACTTGTAATTAGCCAACACTAAACCTACCACACTCATTGATATGTTAACCAAAAAATCTCAAAGTAACAAACCATGACTACAGCATGTCAGCTCTTAAGCCAAAAAAAATTCCCAAATTTTATTTACATGTTGTAAAGAGCTATCAATGAGACTGGCATTTGAAACAAATTTATTTGAAATACGTTTAAATAATTAATCTTCTGCAGCAGTAAGGCTTTTTAGTACCTTCATTAATTTGCTTTAAGACAACTTCTAAACAAGAATCTTTTTGAAAGCAACTTGGAAGCACGGAAGAGATGACAATCAGACAAAATCCACATGTCCCAGTCTGCAGTGCCCACCTTTCCAGTCCCCAAAGTGCTCTCTGACATGAAGACCTGTGTTAGAGGTTTGGAGAGATGCCCTGCCAGTGACATGGCAAAACTGTGGAACAGGAGCTGTATTGCTTTTTTTTCCACTTACTCAAAGACTAAGAAAGATTTGCCTGCTTCAATTTTTTTTTCTGTTTTATCTCCCCAAGTATTTTAAACTCTCCAAAGGGACTTTTACTTCTCCCATCTTTTCAAAAGAGAGGAAAAAAAAAAGAAGAGGTGAATGGAAGGAATGGAAGGAGAGGAGGAATGAAAAGCTGACTTGCAGCAAGAGCATCTCAGAGGCATTCATCTTTTGTAGGTGTCCAGAAAAGAAGAAAAAAACATTAGATTAAGACTCAGAGGAGTCTTATTTTTTGCTGGTTTTCCACATTCACTTTTGTATAGCTTTATGCCAACATTTTAGACACGTAATATATAAAGCTGGGTATGTGAGTGCCCTGAATCCTGAACCTCATAGCAGGGGTGGGAAAGCAGAGGGAACAAAAAGGATATGTTTATTTATCAGTGCTTAAGCACAAGCAAACAGGCTCTATCACACCATTATTCTGACAACAGCATCTGCCATGGACCACTGCCACATTTCCTTATTGAGCACGAGAGCAATGGGGAAATACAGATTATTTCCAAACTCTTGTAGACAGTGCACTCCTGATTTTATTCTGAGTTTACAGGGTTAAAAAATGTAGAAAGATATAAAGATCCCCAGAGCGTGGCAGCACCAGACTTGATGGCATTTCACTACCACTCACTTTTCCTGTGATTATCTCAAACATGCAGAGGTGGGGAGCCAAATGGGGAATCCATTTCCACTGGGCAGATATCAGTACAGTATCTGCCCCACCATGTATTTATAAAAATCTCCCTGCTGTTCCAGGAACCACTGGAACATGAAATAGCTGGGTTACAATAACTTAGAATTTCTGAATTCCTGGCATAACTGGCTACAGTAAAACCCTTCTGCAGAAATTTGGTAAAAATTATTCTAGCATAGAGCGAAATGAGTAGCTTTCATTTTGTGCTACTTCCATCTTAGGTGTGCCCAGCACTGTATCCAAAAATTCTAAAAACCATTTCTTATATTATTTTCTGTTTTCTAGTTACACACAAGTCCTGCATTTATTTATTTATTTATTTATTTAGAAGTCCTGCACTTTCACTTAGGTGATTCGAAGGTTAAAACAAGACTGCTGCCCTATGTAATCATTGGCATGAAAGAAAAGCAGCACCTGAAATATTTTCCTTGCCAGACTGTCTTAAGCTGACATAAGCTGAGTTTGGAGCTCAGTTCTGACAGGATATATTGCCCTTGTTTTCCAGGCGGAAAAAATTCACTGGGTAAATTTTCATCACTTCTTGGTGATGAAATTTAATTAGTAAGGACTAGAAAGTTTGCTCTTTGTCTTAGTCCTTGTTTTTATGCAACTAATACAAACTGAAATATTAGTCAGATTTGTATACTACATCCGCCCAGTAGCAACAAGGAGAAAACACTATTTTCCCATTAGTATTGTTATTTCTAAATGCATGAGGACTACAGGGATTGACATTGACATTTTCCTTTGAGAAAGAGAACTTCCCTTAGAAAACTAATTTATTTCTTCAACTGACAATCACCTTTTTAAATTGGTAATACTGGATATACTGGTTTGATTGTCCTAATCCTCTAAGAAATTCTGATCAAATACAAGTGTGTTAAATAGCTTTGACCAGAAAATTAAAGGAGGAGGAGGAGAAGGAGCTACTCTGGGTTGTTTCCAGTTGTAAAGCATCCAAAATGACTGCAGCCAGCTGCAGTCCCAGCAACATCCTGGCTCTTTCCTCGACCTTCCTGCAGCATCCCAGGAGTGGCTGAGATCCAGCACAGCACAGACCTGCTTTCCTGTCTGGCAGGGATTTGTGCCAAGCCCCGAACGAGTCACTGCCCTGCAGGAACAGACTCCTCCACCTGCCTGCTCTTGGCCTGGCCAGCCCTGGCCCCAGACAGACACATTCCCTCTGGGACCAGCAAGATCCTGGAACTGGACCTGAGGAGAAACTGGAAACTGCAGGTCCTTACCACCAACAGAGACAGGATGGCAGCAGCACTCCTCCTTCATACAAGGAGCGTGTTTGGGTACATCTGGGGCTGTTCCAGGACACAACCCCCTGGAAATCCTCCTGGCAGAGCTATTCTTGTCTCTAGGAAAGCACTGGCATGCCTGTTCCCAGCAGGTGCCCATGGACAAAGCCTCTGGAGGCACCCTCAGGCTCCCACAGGATTCCATGGGAGATGCAGGAGACTGATGGAAATTTCCCCCCGTGCTTTGTACATCCTGACAAATGGAACAGTTTCCTTGGAGCTGGGAGCAGCTGGTTTAACATCTTGGCATGGTGCAGATAGTGGGACATGCAAGAAAGTGTAAAAACGTGGATTATCCAATATGGGCAAAAAAAAAAAAAAAAAAAAAAAAAAAACCCCAAAGGGTGCCAAGTGTTAAAAAAGTTG